>NW_027590113.1:300000-600000 GCF_964213995.1 Mustelus asterias
AGAATTCACTATGCAATTCTGTATATCCCTTTTTGATTATTGTACGTGGTGGCATGCACCTATGTTACTATTTACATTCTCCCACCAGCGGAACGCAATTTAAACTCCACCTAATTTCCCAAAACATTATCAAATGGCCACAAGCATTCGTTGGTTCCTGCTCTACTTTGGTGCAAAGCGTACAGACTGCACAGGTCACATGCTCACCAGAGCCTATCCGAATGTCCTAAGGATCCATATCCTCCGCTCCTGCAGTAGTTCCAGACAGTATTGGAGTCATCCTCCTATCTCTTACTTGAGTGCGTTTGTGTGACTAATGCGAATATTACTACACTACACTTCCTTTATTCCAAATTCGCAACCAGCTCCGGATATTCTGACTGCATCAGAAGATTCCACTTTCTAACTATGTCATTGCTATTAGTGTGACTCAAGATTATTGGCTGTTCATTCTGCAGGCCCTGGATGACATGATCGGCCCTGACAGCAGTTCGGCAACACCCCAGCTGGGATTCAGAGCTGTGGCCATTAACTTCCAGATCTATTGCTATAATCTACCAATATTGATGTACCACTGCTCTCTGTAACTCCCGATAGGGATGAACCACCAGTGATGCCAGGGAATGGCTCTGAGCACATTCTCCAAAAGAACCATCACTCCAATCATTATTGAGAACAACATTGTCATCGCAGAGTGAGATGGACGCAGAATACTCCTTGTCACCCTTCCCTGTTTTGTTAATACTCCCTGCAAGACACGCATTCCCTCTGTTCCTGTGTCTGTTATCCATGTGTCTGCCATGGTCGTTACTGGCGAGTATGCCATTTTACCCATCAGTACTTCCGTTTGTGGGGATGGTCGGCAGGTGAATTCTTGCTTAGATGCAATGTGGTTGACTCTCACCACTCTTGGAAAACTAGGGATGAGCAAAAACTCCGAGCCAGCCAGTGACACTCATGTCCCTCGAATGAATATGTTTTTTTTAAAATCCTGTAATGTACGTACATTCAGATTTCTGACAGGAAGCATGTTCCAGGAATTTGACCCAGGAGCAGTGAAGGAATGGTAATATATTTCGAAATCATACGCTGTGAGTCTTGCAGGCGAAAGTCCAGATGGTGCTGTCCATGGGGTGATTTGCCCTTGTCATTCTGGTGCTGGAACCTCTTGCACGCTAAGGCACACCTGGCAGATAGTATGCACTGCTATCAATAAATGTTGGCGTTGAATGAAGAGAAACTTCGTTTAGGGGGTGCCGATCAACGGGTACATTTGTCTTGGACAGTATTCAACATCTTGAGTATTTTTGGAGCTGCTGTCATCAAGTCTATTGGAGAATATTCATTCACACTCCTGGCGTCTGACTTCTAAATGTTTCAGTTAGGAGATGAGCTACTGGCTGGATGATTCAGAGACACTGAGCACTCATTTCGCCACAGTATTTGTGCTGTAACTAACACTTTAGTCAGATAATTGGTTCATCTACAAGGGCTAGGTTAATTCTGAAAATAATCACGCTTTAAATGGGACTGCATCTGAAAGAATTCGAGCTATTCTTTGAAAAATCAGCATTTTATAATAAAAGTTCAAGCAAACAATTTTGAAGATGCTGGGAACCTTTTGCTCCTCGTGGACTGTGGGTGACGGTATTTCATTGTTTTCATGTGGAAAATCGAATATGCAAAACTTTATTAATAATGCAGCTTTGTTAATTCTTTGAAAAGGGAAGGTTCCAAGTCTCCATACGCATGAAGAGAGGCAAAGACATTGATTAAATAGAGATCCTCAGATGCCAGAGAATCACAACATTGAAGTTGTGAGGCACCCTCCTGTTTCAGAATGTGAATGTGTTTGTTTGAACTTTAATTCTGGGTTTATAATTGAAATTGTCCAATCCAACACTTCGTTGTGAATTTGATTTCTGAATTTTCTAAAATTTATTCTGTCACCAATTGAAGAATACTGGACCGTTCTGTTTCTCAATCCAAAATGGATAAATTCACATTTAATTACATTATATTATTTTTATCTACGTTACATTGCATTCCCTATGTATTTGCTCACTGAATCAACTTGTTTAAATGGTGTTGAAGCCACACAAATACACACACACACACACACACACACGCACACACAGACACACACAGACACACATACACATACACTCACACTTGTGATGGTTCTTCAGGAGAATTTGGACATGCTGTATAAATGGGCAAGAACAGGGCAGGTGGAATAGAAAGTGGATACGTATGTAGTTCTCCACTTTGGTCGAAAATACAGAGACACAAGGTAATTATACAATGGTGCAAGATTGGAAATAATTGAAAGTTCTGGGTAGCCTTGTTCATGGGACTCTAAAAGCTAGCATGCTGGGACCACAATCATTTAGCAAGGAAAATGGTTCATCGACCTTCATCGCAAGGGGATTTGTGTAAAGCAGAAAAGATGTCTTGCTGCCATTGCACAGAGCCTTGGCCAGACCAGACCTGAATCTTGTGTACAGATTTGTTCTTCTTAACTCAATTTGGATTTGCTTTATGTTGAAATCAGCATTACATTTTATTTTCTCATTGTGAGATAGAAAGTTTCCATTTACTCAATACAGCATCTTATGCAACATCACACTGGGAGGGTCACTTCGATTTTTAACTGAAATCCGCGGATGTGAATTCATTCAGTTTGAAAGTTAGAATTCATGATTTGATACTAAATTCAATTTGACCAGCATATTCTACCCAGTTGCTTTCTGTTAACTCCCCTCTCACCTCATCAATCTCTCTCTCACCCCATCTGCCCCTCTCTTACCCAGTATCTCACTCCCTCAACTCCTTTATTCCTTCTCCCTCTTACTCTCTCCCATCACACTATTGCTTCACGCCCTAAAACCCGTCTCCCACTCACTTGTTCTCCCCCTCAATCTCTCTTCCAGCACATTCTCCCCAGCTCTTTTCCCGTTATTTTCCTTAACATCGCCCCATTCCCCCTTGCGCTATTCCGCCTTGTTCTCTCCATCTCACTCTCTCCCCCTCACTCTTTCTCCTTCGCATTATTCCCGCACTGTGCGACGCCTCAAAGTCGCCCCTCACTGTCTTCCCGTAACACCCACATGCACACACGCATGCACACACAAACGCACTGAGACAAACAAACACACATACACTCACGCTCACACACATGCACACACATATATTGGCACACACAAGAAGACACATATACACAAACACGCATGGGACACACACAGCTGCACACAGAGAAACACAAACTCAGACAGAGACACACACGCATGCACACACACAATCACATGAACACAGACACAAACACAAACACACACCGAGAAAAACACACACACAGGCACACGCACATAGATAGACTCACAGAGACAGACACACAGGGACACACGCACACAGACAAACACAAACACTGAGACACACGCACTGAGGCACACACAAACACACATGGACACACAACACTGAGGAACACACACAGATACTGGGACATACACGGAGGCGGGCACACACGCACACACACACTCAAGCACAAACGCACACAGATGCTTACACTGACACTGGGGCAAACACACAGCAACGTGCAGCACCCACAAACATAGACATATGCACACACACACAAACACTCTCACACGCAGACACACACACGTACATAAAAACACACCAAGACACGCGGCCAGACAAGGACAGATGCACAAACATACACACTGACTCACACATGCGTGCGCACACACACACACGCGCACACACAAACCTCTGTGTCTTTGGGCATTTCCTCAAGTCTCGATATATCCCTTCTGTCCCTGAAAGGATAAACGTCCCTCATGAAAAGCATGACGGCTTTTAAAACGAAGTCCCTTGTGCTCAGCAAGATCCCACAAGATGCAGTCAACAGTGTGGAGTGCGTTTTTAATGTGGTCAATTTTTATACAGAGGTACAGAGTGAGGCACAGTGAGGCTGGGACAGTGAAATCCACATCCAGGGAGCCTCAGAATTAAATGGAGACCCTGTCCCCCATTTAGGCCCCCCGCACCTCACTAGCAGCTTTCACCGCTCCCTCTGCCTCCAACACACAACATCCAGCCGCTTCTATCTCTCTCCTTGATTCTTTTTCTTTGTCTTTCCCTCTCTCCCTTCATCTGTTTCTGCAACATTACTGTGATGTAGAAAGCCACACACTTGCCCTCTTCACACAGCAAGATCCCAGAAACGGCAACATGCTGACAGATAAAAACCCTCCTCGGTCCATAGATACCCCGAAGTGTTCAATTAACAATCTCCCTTTCCGCTGTTTTCAAGTTTAGGAACTGTTTAAATCAATACACTCAGGCGATACTTTTAATCTGATCTATTAATGCTGGGTTTTGTCACGTTCACCTCTTGCCCTTCGCAGCCTTCCCCTCGCCCTGTCTGACCTCGTTGTAGAAGTCAAGCTCTGGTTCTTCCACTCTCTCTCTCCCTGCGCCGCGCACATCCCTCCAATGCAGTTCATTCCTGCAGACACTTCCCTTCACTTCTTCCCCCCATGTCACATCGTGCTCTTTTGAGCTGGATATCTGTCATATCTCTGCTCACAGGCCACCATATTCCTGTCCCTTACACTATGGATTTTTAAAAAAACTGTTGTTTCAATCAATGTACTGAGCAATCGATTGAAACGGATATTTCAGCATTTTCTTTAACACTGTTCTGAATTTGGGCTGAGTGGCCACATAAATAAAGGTGTTTGTGCAGCAGCTTAAACTCTGCAGCATATAGGCGACTGCCTCAAAGATATCATAACCACTGCCATCTAAAAAGAGTTCCGGCACATCAAGCATATATAAAACATAGAATAACCACAGAATTATGAAGTTGCTGGATATGGCAAAGAGCAAAATAATAGACTTATTTCTACTCTCCATCTCTGGGTCAGTGTGTTTGTCTCCCTTGCTCTGATCCTTCAGTGACTTGCGAGCTCGGTTGGCCATTAAAATGCGTCGGAAAATCAGAGCGTTAAGGATCAGAATAGCTGCGAATGGGATCATTGGAGTTAATGCTGTTGAAAAGTTAGCGAACCCCTGCCACCTCGGATCAGTGTAATAGATTCTCTTACTTTTACAGTACCACGATACATTGTTGATTATTTTAGTGGGTTCATATCTGAAGTAATGGGGCACATTTTTTAGACAGAGTAGAATGGTTGTTGTTGCAAGAACCACAGTCGCAGTTTTTTCGGTGCAATATTTAACTTTCAGCTTCTGTGAACCAATGGCGATAAATCGATCAAAGGTGAACATGACGGTGAACCAGACAGAACAGTCCATTGCTGCACGGCGAAGTATATTGACAGCACTGCACACGGGTGTCATGTCCAGGAAACACCGTGGGTAATAATAGAAAGGGAACCGCCGCAGTATGATGTCAATGATAATAACCATCAGATCCCCGGTTGCCATGGCCACCAGGTAGCGAGTGGTGCAGCTGGAAAGGCCACACTTCCCCTGGAGCAGGACCAGAATCGCCATTAAATTAACTGTAGACAGAGAAGGGAACAGAACATGGAAATGAGACAGCAACTCTGATGAACATATTATTTCATGGCGTAGGCACGCCTCTGATAAGACCAACACTTCTTGTGAAAGCCCAGTTGTCTTTGAGAAGGTGATCAGCCTTCTTCAACTGACAGTGAGGTGGGTGATGGAGGAGGGGAAGAGTTACAGATAAGAATTCAAACTGAGGATGCATGAGTCCCATAGGTGGATTGCTTGGTTGGTATTGGGTACTTGAGACTTGCAGTCTCCCCTCTTAAAAGTGAATGTTAGCTCTTCATTTGATGGTAACTATGACCTATATCGCCAATCATAAATCGGCCACCCCCCCCCCCCCACCCCGGCCCCCGCCACCCCCCATCATTCGTCCCATTCGTCCTGTTACTATCTGTTATTCAAACTAAAACTGTGATATTCTCTTACAGCAAGATCCATTATTTTATCATGCTCTCCCTTTGCTTCTCTTATTTGAGTTGTTTGTAACTTCTCTTCTCTTTCTACAGTGAATCTGCTCCTTCCTCATGTTAACATCCTCGATCTGTTCTTACGTTTCCTCATTGAACTTAATCCCTGTCTTTTTCGGTATACAGTGAGCTCTGTAATTGTTCTCTCTGCCTCTTCCTTTGCTGGGAATATACGTTGACTGTGGCCGAATTATCTCTGAGATGATGATGGCCCATTCCAGAGGTGCTGCTTCTGCTGTCTACTGTCCATTGCAGTTGATCACTTGAACACTGCTGATAGTAAACATAATTAGCCAATATACAGTTTTCAATGGCATTATTCCTTTCTATTTTAATAAAAGCAACTGTTTCAACAAACCATATCATCATTAATAAACCACAACACTTACAAATATTGATACATTCTAAAAATATTAATAAACCTCATCAACATTGAAACATTATGCCAAATAAATAGCCTGACTTTTTGCAATAATAATGTTAGAAATATGAAGAATTAACTTCCCTATTGTAATTAGTTTTAGTCGGACTAATAAAACTTTAAATCACACGAAAGTCTCCCCATCTGTTCTGGCCCAATCTCTAAGTAAACTCCATCGCCAACCATTTAACTTCGAACTTTCCTGCGATGACAGGAATTGTTTTAATTTCAAACTCCCCAAAACTTCCCTGGATCCCTCTTCCTGTTGATTCCAGGTAAGCGAGTGGCCATGAAACAGGGTCTGGATCAATATTGTCCCTAATAGATCCTCGCATGACTCTTGTTCCCGCTTCCATTCCTCACTCTCCACAAGTCGTGGAAAACCACATTCTTGAATCTGCTTTTCTCTTCTCCCCGGTAGGTCTCCTGTTGTGCTAAGCAAACTCATCTCATTACACTCCCACAAACAATGTGATAATGTGCCATCGCTGCCAGACTGGTTGAGATGTTTCCACATTTAGAACATAGAACAGTACAGCACAGAACAGGCCCTTCGGCCCACGATGTTGTGCCGAGCTTTATCTGAAACCAAGATCAAGCTATCCCACTCCCTATCATCCTGGTGTGCTCCATGTGCCTATCCAATAACCGCTTAAATGTTTCTAAAGTGTCTGACTCCACTATCACTGCAGGCAGTCCATTCCACACCCCAACCACTCTCTGCGTAAAGAACCTACCTCTGATATCCGTCCTGTATCTCCCACCACGAACCCTATAGTTATGCCCCCTTGTAATAGCTCCATCCACCCGAGGAAATAGTCTTTGAACGTTCACTCTATCTATCCCCTTCATCATTTTATACACCTCTATTAAGTCTCCCCTCAGCCTCCTCCGCTCCAGAGAGAATAGCCCTAGCTCCCTCAACCTTTCCTCATATGACCTACCCTCCAAACCAGGCAGCATCCTGGTAAATCTCCTCTGCACTCCTTCCAGCGCTTCCACATCCTTCCTATAGTGAGGTGACCAGAACTGCACACAATATTCCAAATGTGGTCTCACCAAGGTCCTGTACAGTTGCAGCATAACCCCACGGCTCTTAAACTCCAACCCCCTGTTAATAAAAGCTAACACACTACAGGCCTTCTTCACAGCTCTATCCACTTGAGTGGCAACCTTTAGAGATCTGTGGATATGGACCCCAAGATCTCTCTGTTCCTCCACAGTCTTCAGAACCCTACCTTTGACCCTGTAATCCACATTTAAATTTGTCCTACCAAAATGAATCACCTCACATTTATCAGGGTTAAACTCCATTTGCCATTTTTCAGCCCAGCTTTGCATCCTATCTATGTCTCTTTGCAGCCTACAACAGCCCTCCACCTCATCCACTACTCCACCAATCTTGGTGTCATCAGCAAATTTACTGATCCACCCTTCAGCCCCCTCCTCTAAGTCATTAATAAAAATCACAAAGAGCAGAGGACCAAGCACTGATCCCTGCGGCACACCACTAGCAACCTGCCTCCAATCCGAAAATTTTCCATCGACCACCACCCTCTGTCTTCGGTCAGACAGCCAGTTGCCTATCCAATCGGCCAACTTTCCCTCTATCCCACACCTCCTCACTTTCATCATAAGCCGACCATGGGGGACCTTATCAAACGCCTTACTAAAATCCATGTATATGACATCAACTGCCCTACCTTCATCAACACACTTAGTTACCTCCTCAAAAAATTCTATCAAATTTGTGAGGCACGACTTGCCCTTCACGAATCCGTGCTGACTATCTCGGATTAATCCGCATCTTTCTAAATGGTCGTAAATCCCATCCCTAAGGACCCTTTCCATCAATTTACCAACCACCGAAGTAAGACTAACCGGTCTATAATTACCAGGGTCATTTCTATTCCCTTTCTTAAACAGAGGAACAACATTTGCTGTTTCAATCCCTGTTTTTCAGCATCAGCGGTATTTTACTTTAATGTTTTTGAGATCTTGAGGGCTCTTGAAAGGACGGGTACCAAGTGGGTGACTCCTCTTGGAAGGATGACTACAAATGGAGGTCCCAAGTCAAAAGAAGAGGTCTCTCTTGGTTTTGGGATGTTTAGAGATTATTTCTATCAATCACAGAAAGTGATTTGTCTGTCGAGTCTGTTTCTCAGAAAGCCGTAGCTGTTGTGAAATTCAATATATTCAATGCTGATTTCAGTAGATTTATTTGATAAATGAACGACTAAAGTGTTAGTACCAGACGGGAGGAAATTCGAATTGAGAAAAAGTCATGTCATTCGTGATCTTATTGAATAGTGGGGAAGGTACTAATGCAATACTCCTGTTCCATTCTCACATGCTCTGATAGTCAAAATCAGCACAATTTCCCCGTGACTCACAGCCCGAATTTTGCATGGTCAGTGACCCTCGAGTTAGTGCCAATCTAACCTACAATCACAGATACCTGTATTGTAACTTTCCCTCAGAAACTTTCCGTGTTCTGATATCTAATTCAACAGTACCCACTGTGGGACTCAAGAAATAATCGCTTTATAGTTGGTCGGAATTGTGGCCACAGATTGATTTTCCGTGCAGGAACCAGAATGAAATCATGCAAGCGATTGGGAAAATATCACAGATATCTGCACAATGGTCAGCATCAGATCAGCGTAGAACACATTAAACAGCATATGGCACATTGAACAGATTAAAAACAGGCACAGACTCACACATAGATTCACACAATTTTAAAGCCTTTGTGATTTACCAGGAACACCAACGACAGCAAGGACCATATAGAATATTTTCTTGACCCATTGTATTGGACGATGCATTGTATTCCGTATAGAGGTCTATTTTCTCTGTATACTGGTGGAAATCTCCCTCAGATAAACATTGCATTGTTTTCAGAAAGCCTTTAACTTATACTCTGCGGAATGTCCACTGGGTATAGAAATTACATCATTATTCAGTGTTTTTTGAAATTTTGAACAAACAGATGACGCCACCTGTGTTCAGTCCCTGTTGTTCTGACCTATTTTTCCTCTGTTTTTAAGTTGGAAATAAAATTCCACGTCATTTCTCATGAGTGCTAACTTGAAGCTGCATTCACTCAAAGATGGTCATTTTCCAATGAGCAACATGACACACATCTGTCGTTGTTTGGGGTGAATTCTCGTAGCCACCATACCCAATTCAGCACACACTGGTCAGCCTGCACCACATCAGAGTGTGTTTATCCCCCTTACTGTTCTTTCCTCGAAGAGCATTTGTTATTCGTCATCATTGGTAAATTTACATTCGGACTCTATACTTTTATCCACAAAGAATCTGAAGTTTTCTCATGTTATTTTGGAACGGTTTCCCGTAATTGTTGGTTGTCCCATGAATGACAATATCCGATGACATTGAAAGGGTCAGAATATGACATGTGTCTGTAAGATTCGCTCTCTTTCCTCTAAACTCCCTTTGGTATGGGCGCAAATTATTCAGTTTATTCTCAGACGACAAATCCGTCATTCCTGGAAACAGGCGAGTAAATTCTATGAACTGCCTCCAATGCAAGTTTATTACTATGTAAATATGAGAAATTGTCGGCAACAACTCTGTGGCCTCACCAATGCACTGGCCTGTTGTCGCAGGAGATCCCTCGATGTGAGCTGCAGTCCTATTTGAGTAAAGGTCAACATTCAATTTTTTGCTGTATATGTAAGATGACATTTCCTGATCCATGTATGAAAAAAACAAGCTCTTCTCCTCTGCAATCTTCTGTAGTCCCTCTGCATTTAAACAACAGCCCGTGTTTCTGTTCTTCTGACAAAGTGTATGAACTACAATTGTCCCAGATTGTACTCAATATGACATTTCCTGCACATTCCCTGAAACGTTTAATCTCCCACCTGCCCTCCTCACATTTCCCTTAGTCACTTTGTGAGTGTGAACACAACTATGTGCAATGCACATGGCCTCATCATCTAAAACATAGGTCATATATCGACCTTCTGAATGCTTAAGGGCCCTTATTTGATCCCAGCGGCAAAATAATAGTTTTATCATCCTAATTGGAGAGCAGTTATCGAGATTTCCTGTTTCCTGGGAGATGTTTTATCCTCTCTCGCTGCTAATGTATTACCACCAGTCTTGTGAGCAAACTTTTATCTGGCATGTTTTTAAATGGCATGTGTTTATGAACTAAGTACAATAATTGAGTGATTCTCCTTTAGTCCACGTTGATTCTTACAACCTCTGTGAGCAACAAGACATTTCTCAATCGTAATTTCCGCATCACAAAGTGATGCTGCCTCTGCTATGTTTTTTCGTAAGTCTCTTGTTCGTCCTTATATCATAATGGAAATATTCAGTTTTTCAATCATGTAATTAATTCTAGCATTCTGTCAGAGGTCTGTGCTGGCACGTTACATTTTTCCAACTTATATGGATGTTTGAATTGAGGAAAGTGAAGATAGGAAGTATAGATTTGCACTTAACACAAAGCTTTGGAAGATAATATATCGTGAGGGGGGCATGAGGAGATTGAATATAGATCTAGAGGAGTTGTGTGTGTGCACAATCTGGAAGTGGAGAGTGAGGTAGGAAAGTGTGAAGTTCTTCACTTTGGAAGGGAAAATCAAAAAGGGAATATTACTTAGACGAAGAACCGCTGCAGAATCCCAAGTTGTAGAGGGATTTGGGTCTTCCAGTGCATAAGTTGCAAGACGTTAGCACACAGGCTCAGACAGTGTGTAAAAAGACTGATGGAGAGATATGTTTAATTATCAGAGGAACTTAACATCGAATAAGCATGTTATGCCTTAATTATACAGTGATTGGTGAGACCTCATCCCTAATATTGTCGGCCTTACAGCATCAGGGTCCCATTTTCGAATATGGGGTTGGGTGGCTGTGGGGAATTTGTAAGTGCGGGTTCCCTGCAGCTTTCCCCCAGAGTCCAAATATGAACAGGTTCGGTGAACTGGCCATTCTATATTGTCCCTTAGTGTCTGTTCCAAGGTTTGTGTATTACAGTGATATCGGGGTAAGTACGTGAGTCTGAAGGGGATAGGGCCTTGGCGGATTCTCTGCTGGAACAGATTTATGTTTTACCTGCGCATATGCATCGCCTAGTATCACTTTGCAAAATTGCAACCTCACATTGCTCAGGAACACGGGTCAGGTCTGATTGTTGAAATAATTACTCAGAGGCCGTTGTCCCTTCACCAGATTCCCTTTATTTACAATCTTAGTTCCACTCTTAAAAGTGTTTCAGGTACAAAGTCAGAATCCAGATCGTCAGTAGCCCTGACACACCTCAACATATGTGCAGGCAAGGCTCCCTGATTGAGTGGATAATCATCAACTCAATCAGAGAGCTGAGACACCAAGAGACAAACCTCATGTGCCTCGTTGAGGTCGTTACACCCCTCCCACGTTCAGTCCAAAGAACCTCAGTGCTTCACGCCCCGCATGCCTCCCTTGTGATGTTTCGGCGCTGGTCTGGTTCCGCCGACAGAGTGTCTGACATGGGTGGCGTACATCGAACAGTCGCTCCTCTCTGATGAAGCGAGTGCCAGAGTGCTGGTTCACTCCATTCCTCAGGAAGCAAAGGAGTAGCCGCGGCTTCATGTGCGTGTTCATTTCCGGCTGCAAAATCCTAAATACAAATGATGGAGAGCCCGGTCCGGGGTACTCGCCGGCTGGGCATAGCTGGCTTCGGCATGAACTGCGCTTTGGAAACCAACACCTGGTCCAGACGTTTTTTACTGGATGGCCTCACCCACGCATATTTTATTGGATGCCGGACCCCCTTCGTCACAACTGTACCCTGCGGGACACTTGGCGTAATTTTTCAGCCAGTACTTTTTCACCTGCCTCCAATTGCCTCTCATGGCTGCTGGTGCCATGGCCTCCGCTTTGAGCTTCTTGCTGCGTTTCCATTCTTCTACCAAACGTTTCAGGAAGATCAAAGGTGGAGTCGTCTGCCCATGAGCAATTCCGCAGGCACTATTCCCATCATGGTATGAGGGTTTCCTCCTATATCAAGTAACATTTGGGAGAGTTTGTTGTCTATTAATGCTGCGGGATGCTTTCTTTACAGCTACTTTTAAAGTCTGGACCATTCTTTCCACTGGGCTGTTCGACAATGGATGGTGTGGTTCCATTCTGATATGTTGAATCTCATTCAACTTCATGAACCTGGTGAACCCCTGGCTGGAAAAAGGATGTCCCGTTGTCAGAGATCAGCATCTCTGGGATCTTATGCTAGGAAAAGGAGGTGTGAAGTTTTGAGAGGACCCAGTTTTTGCATGCAAAGTTCTGTTACGTGCAGCCACTGGGCGGATAGCCAGAAAATTCATGGTCATTACCGTAACTTCTATTGTGGTACCATCAGTGGTGCGTCCGCTAAAGCAGGCTACTCATGGCCTCTGCATTTGCTACGTGGCCTCTCAGCCGGTGTTCCAACTGATAGTTGTAGTTGGACAATAACATATCCCTCGGTTGAACACAGGCTCATGGTACCGGTAGCACCGCTTTGTCCTCTCTGAATAGTCGCAATATCTGCTCGTGATCGGTGACAATCACAAATGTCCACTAATAAATGTATTGATAGATTTTATTTTGCTCCAAATATCACCACCAACCTTTCTTTATCAATATGGGCGTGTGTTCTTTCTGCTCTGGTGAATGTCCTGGAGGCATTTTTAATTGGATGTTCCTTTCCATTTAGCTATCTATGTGCTAATACCACCCCAATGCCGACAGAGATGCTTCACAGGTTAGCTCAAACACTTTTCCAGGGTTGGAGTGTTTCATGACACTCGATGATGACACCGGTTCCTTTATTTTTTTTCAAAACCAGGTCCTGACAGGGTGATCATTCCCAAGCTTGACTGCTTTTTAACAGGTGATATCGTAGAGCAAAGATAGATTTCCACAGCATCTCAGTAGCCCTGACACTCCTATCAGTCTCTCTCTCTCTCTCTTTCTCTCTCGATCATTACCGTTGTGACTTCCCTGGGAACAAGGTAGCAACACTTTGCCACCTGTATTGTCAACATGGAGAAATGACCAGTAAAGTTGTATGGAACAATTGCCGGTTATATTGAAGTAGTAAGTGTCGATTAGTGTCACCATGAGTAAATTTAGATTGGAAGCAAGGCCAATAATGAGTTCATCGTTTATACTTTTAGGGTTGGGTCTGTGATCTCTGGTGGATTATTTCTCGGTGGAGTCTTCAGGTACATTGAAGATGAAAGTCTTACCGCGTCTGATAAACAAATGTAACTCATGTGGAATGCTGTGTAGGCCGATATTCTCATCATGGCACCTTGTATCCGACATCCAGAAAGAACTTACATGTCTAAGATCCAGAGCTTTATTCCGTATAACCCCTTGCTCTACCTGTCCTGGGAGTGATTAATGGGAGATTGTCGAGCGAGCCATACCCTCTAACTTACCCCATGCTGTACCAGTATTGGGGATGTTTGGTAGAGACAGTGTACAAGCGATCTCTATTCTCATTATGACCACACTCTAATCACCTGAGGTAACCGGCCACCGACAACTGCAGTACAAAAGACGAGCAGCAGATTTTCATATTCAGTGCTGCACTAAGTGGATAATTCTACTTGTTTGCTGACGGATCGCACAATTTTGGTAATTTCAGACCTCCTGGATTTGCAAATTCAAAGCTTCAGCTTTTCAGCCTGCTGTGAGGATTGTTTTTCTCCAGAGCGTTCTGAATGTTTCCATCTTCATAAACCTGCTCAGCAACAGCTGCGTTTTTCTTTGTCGCAATGATCAATATATTCTGCACAAAGCAAATCTCAAGCTGCAAGTTTCCTCATCATTGGAAATCTGATGCGATCCCATGTAAAAACATTTACTGTCATATGGTTTGGGTACATTTCACATCACCTGTATGATATGCTCACCCCAATTCCATTTGAAATTATTTTTCAACTAAAAAAGCAAGATTTATTCAGACCTTTCAGTCAAAATATTTTAAAATGTCACTCCTTCCCAGCTTTAATATGTTGGATTTTGAGGAACATTTTCACCATTTGCAGGTCAGGCGCTCAGTATTCCAAACTCATGGCCGGTGTTTCAGCGCAGAATTACCCGGAGCCTGTTGAATTTTAAATGTGGGGCTGTGGCTCTGGGAGTTGCAACTTCAGTGAACTGAAATATATTCCTGAGTGGCCGTCAACCTAGATCTGTTTACCGGTGAGAGCAAGTCATAAATTATTGAAAGAAAAAAAGAAAGTGGAACTCGCTTTGTGATTGATGCAATTCCCTCTGTAACAGTCATAGCGGATCCCCATTTCACGGCCTCGGGTTACACTCGGATGAACTCAGTTGTATTTAACTTTCGTTTCCTCTCTGGAAGCAAATTTTGTGACAACATTCTCCCAGTGATTTGGAATGAACAAAAGTTGTCGGAGAAAATTTTATCTTTGCCGCCACGGTGATTATAGAGTCAGAGTGGCATAGAGGTTTACAGCATGGAAACAGGCCCTTCGGCTCAATTTGTCCATGCCACTCTTTTTTTTAAAACCCCGAAGCAAATCCCAATTGTCCGCATTTGGCCCATATCCCTCAATACCCATCGTACTCAAGTAACTATCTAAATGCTTTTTAAAAGACAAAATTGTACCCGCCTCTACCACTACCTCTGGCAGCTTATTCCAGACACTCACCACCCTCTGTGTGAAAAAATTGTCCCTCTGGACACTTTTGTACCTCTCCCCTCTCACCTTAAACCTATGCCCTCTTGTTTTAGACTCCCCTACCTTTGGGAAAAGATATTGGCTATCTCGCTGATCTGTGCCCCTCATTATTTTATAGACCTCGAAAAGATCACCCCTCAGCCTCCGACGCTCCAGAGAAAAAAGTCTCAGTCTATCCAACCTCTCCTGATAATTCAATCCATCAAGTCCCGGTTGCATTCAAGTAAATATTTTCTGCACTCTTCCTAGTTTAATAATATAATTTCTATAATAGGGTGACCAGAGTTGCACACAGTATTCCAAGTGTGGCCTCACCAATGTCTTGTACAACTTCAACAAGACATTCCAACTCCTGTATTCAATGTTCTGACCAATGAAACCAAGCATGCCGAATGCCTACTTCACCACTCTGTCCAACTGTGACTTCACGTTCAAGGAGCTATGAACATCTACCCCAAGATCCCTTTGTTCTGTATCTCTCCCCAACGCCCTACCATTAACTGAGTCCTTCCCTGGTTCAATCTATCAAAATGCATCGCCTTGCATTTATCTAAATTAAACTCTATCTGCCATTCGTCAGCCCACTGGCCCAGTTGATCAAGATCCCGTTGCAACTGGAGTTGTCCTCTCAGTAGCTGCTCAATGAAGGGAAGTCCGTCCTTTAGGAATTTTGATTTTCTTCCCAAACGAGTTTCACTGGAACCAGCAACACACCGGAGACCGTCCTGCCACATTTTTAAAGGACACTTTTAGCAGCTACTACGTTTGGTCTCGCCAGCAGCTCCCTGCCACTCTGGATTTTCCTGATGATTCGTGAAAGGTGCAGTATTTGTGTCAATTGTTTGTGAAGCCATATATTAATTTGTGCAGAGCGCCGTTGATGGATTGAAACCAGATGAAAGAGAGGAATGGGCACAGCTCAAATCGAGGTGACTGCTCCGCTATATAAGAACACAAGAACATAAGAACTAGGAGCAGGAGAAGGCCATCTGGCCCCTCGAGCCTGATCGTTTTGTGGACTCAGCTTCACTTACCCGCCCGCTCAAAATAACCCTTATTGGTTTAATGTTCAACAATTTATCTATCCTTGCCTGAAATACATTCAATGAGGTCGCCTCAACTGCTTCAGTGGGCATGGAGTTCCACAGATTCACGACCCTTTGTGTGAAGAAGCCCCCCCCTCAACTCAGTCCTAAATCTGCTTCCCCTGATTTTGAGGCTATGCCCCCTAGTTCTAGTTTCACCCGCCAGTGGAAACAACTTCCCTGCTTCTATCTTAACTATTCCCTTCAGAATCTTATATGTTTCTACACGACTTCCCCTCATTCTTCTGAATTCCAATGAGTGTAGCCCCAGTCTACTCACTCTCTCCTCATAAGCCAACCCTCTTAACTCTGGAATCAACCTAGTGAATCTCATCTGCACCCCCTCCAGTGCCAGTATATCCTTTCTCAAGTAAGGAGAACAAAACTGTACACAGCACTCCAGGTGTGGCCTCACCAGCACCTTATACAGCTGCAACATAACCTCGATGCTTTTAAAATCCATCCCTCCAGCAATGAGGACAAAATTCAATTTGCCTTCTTAATTACCTGCTGCACCTGTAAACCAACTCCTTGAGTTTCCTGCACAAGGACGCCCAGGTCCCTCTGCACAGCAGCATGCTGCAATTTTTTACCATTTCAATAACAGTCCATTTTGCCGTTATTCCTACCATAATGGATGACCACACATTCACCAACAATGTACTCCATCTGCCAGACCCTCGCCCACTCACTTATCCCTTTGCAGACTTTCAGCGTTCTCTGCACACTTTGGTCTGCCACCCATCTTATGTCATCTGCGAATTTTGACACACTACACGTGGTCACCAACTCCAAATCATCTCTGTAAATCATAAACAATTGCGGTCCCAACAATGATCCCTGAGGCACACCACTAGTCACTGATCGTCAACTAGAAAACCATCAATTTACCCACACTCTTTGCTTTCTGTTACTTAACCAATCCTCTATCCATGCTAATACGTTACCCTTAACACCGTTCACCTTTATCTTATGTAGCAGTCTTTGGTGTGGCACCTTGTCAAATGCCTTCTGGAAATACAGATACACCACATGCACAGGTTCCCAATTGTCCACTGCACATGTAATGTTCTCAAATAATTCCACCAAATAAGTAAAACATGTCCCTCCCTTAATGAACCCAAGGTGTGACTTACCAATGGGACAATTTATATCCAGATGTCTCGCGATTTCTTCCTTGATGATAGATGCAAGCATTTTCCCTACTACAGAAGTTAAGCTAACCGGCGTATAGTTACCTGCCTTTTGTCTACCTACTTTTTTAAACAGTGGCATCAGATTTGCTGTTTTCCAATCTGCGGGAACCATACCGGAGACCAGCGAATTTTGGTACATTACCACTAGTGCATTTGCTATTTCTCCCGTCATCCCTTTTAGTACCCGAGGATGCAGTCCATCAGGACCAGGAGATTTGTCTACCTTTAGCCCCATTAACTTGCCCAACACTACCTCTTTCGTGATAATAATAGTTTCTAGGTTCTCACCTGCCATAGCCATCCTGTCATCAATTTTTGGCATGTTATTTGTGTCTTCCACTGTGAAGACCGACACAAAATACCCGTTCAATGCCGCAGCCAATTTCTCATTTCCAGTTATGACATCCCCCTTCTCATCCTGTAAAGGACCAATGATTACTTTAGCCACTCGTTTTCGTTTTATGCATTTGTAGAAACTTTTGCTATCGGCTTTCATATTCTGAGCTAATTTACTCTCATAATCCATCTTACTTTTCTTTATAGCTTTTTTCGTGGCTTTTTGCGGACCTTTAAAGATTCCTCAATCCTCTCGGCTCCCACTAATCTTTGCCACTTTGTATGCATTTTCTTTCAATTTGATACCCTCCTTTATTTCCTTAGATATCCATGGCTGATTATCTCTTTTTTCCACAGCCCTTCCTTGTCACTGGTATATACTTTCGCTGAGCACTGTGAAAGATCGCTTTGAAAGTCCTCCACTATTCCTCAATTGTCCCACCATAACGTTTTTGCTCCCATTCTACCTTAGCCAACTCCTCCCTCATCACTTTGTCGTCTCCTTTGTGTAAGCACAAGACACTGGTATTGGATTTTACCTTCTCATGCTCCATCTATATTTTAAATTCAACCATACTGTGATCGCTTCTTCCAAGAGGATCCCTAATTGCAAGATCATTAATTATTTCCGTCTGATTACACAGGGCCACATCCAGGATAGCTTGCTCCCTTGTTGGTTCCATTACATACTGTTCAAGAAAGCTATCGCAGATACATTCTATGAACTCCTCCTCAAGGCTGTCTTGACCGACCTGGTTTGACCAATTGATGTGTAGATTAAAATCCCCCAGGATAATTGCTGTACCATTTTTACATTCATCAGTTATTTCTTTTTTTATTTCTCACCCCACCATGATGTCATTATTTGGTGGCTTATGGACTATGCCGATCAGTGATTTTTTCTCCTTACTCTTTCTAATTTCCACCCAAATGGATTCAAACTTTTTTTTCAATAGAACCGATGTCATCTCTCACTACTGCCCTGATATCACCCTTAAATATCAGAGCTACACCACCTCCCTTACCATATGTGTACCGCTGTAGAGTGGCGAAAGTTTGATCAAATGTTATTGACAGCTTTACGGCAAGAACTGTTCAAATATGGACAACTTGTCGAAATGGGAGGCTGAAACTTTCCGAGATAGAAGAGTTAAAACTCCAGAGCCTGCAATGCAACTGGAGTGAGATGTCTTATTCAAAACTGTCCCGCACTGTGATGGTTTCCATGCATTTGAGTAAAAATATAAGAGTGCATGATTAAGAATTTACCTGATCCTGTTTGAAACAGCATTTCCTTCATCAATTAATTATCCTCTCCGCTTGCACTTTAAGTGGCAAACACTGATATTCACCTCACTGAAGCAGCGAGTGACCTTCTTGTATCTTTCAGTATGGAGATGATGAGGTCGGGTCACTTTGGATTACTGACCCTACATCATGATGCCAGTAGAACATTCCCTGAGTTTTTGACCAATTTTCATTATTGTGTGTGAGCTTCAATCGTAAGGCCGACACTTATTTTCAACCCTCCCTGTCCTTGAGAAGGCTGTTGTAAACCACTCCTTAAACTGATAGTCCTGTGGCGAGGGGAGGGTGTGAGCATTGTTTGTGGGTTCTGGCGGGATGGATCTCTTTGATGCAACAATATTCGCTGCTCCCAGAGTGGTCTCACATGGGGGAGACTAAGCACAAATTAGGTGCCCACATTGTGGCAGACGTTTGCTCAGTCGGCAAGCATAGCCGTGACCCTCCCGTTGCTGTCATTGCAAATCAGCACTTTGCTCCCACGTCCACATGACTGTTCTTCGGCTGTTGCAATGTCCCCGTGAAGCCCCACGCAAACTGGAAGAACAGCATCTCACCTTCCGATTCAGTAGGTTACATCCTTGTGAACTCAACATTGATATCAATACCTTCACACTGTGACATTTCTCTTCCACCTTTACCCCGTTTTCATTCTTTATTTGCCACAGCAGAATTCCAGCCCAGGTTTGACAGGAGGAGGATGTGGAATATTTAGACAGAATTTCCATCTCCAGGAACAGTGTTCCGCATTGGCACATGTCAGAGCGGGAGGATGGCAGCTTCTGTCTGTATCAGATTGTTAATGCAAGAAATGGATTTTGAGGTGGGATTAGTGGCATCAAGATTCTATTTTTTTCAGACAAATACAAGTACCTAGTTGACCAGAAGTGACCATGTCGTGCACATAGTTATCACTGCAGATTCCAATAAAGCCCCAGTGACAGATCATCACCATCCATGCCAATGTAATCAGTACTGAGAAAGTGCTCCAGTTTACTTTAGTTTGACAACAGTTCTGTTGGAAATTAGTTTGAGCGGTAACAGCTTTCAGGTAAGAATGGATAACTCAATCGCAGAATCACAGAATTGTTACCTTGCAGAAGGAGACCATTCGGTGCACCGACTCTCGAAATGAGCATTAGAACTTCGTGTCATTCCCCTGCCTTTCCCCGCAACCCCTGCATGTTGTTTCTCCTCAAATCAACATCTAATGCTCCTTTGAATGCCTCGATTGAAACAACCTCCAACATATTTCCAGGCAGTACATTCCAGACTGAATAACTGGCTGTGTGAAAAAGCCCACAAATCCCATTTGTTTATTTTCCAAACCACAGCTCAGTTGAGCTGATTTAACACAAACCGGAAAGATCTCCAACAATTCACGGTTCTGACAAAAGGTGGTGAACACACTCTGTGAACTCCTTAAATCCTGCTGATTTTAACAATCTCTGACACCGCCTGTCAAGCGGCCTGACTACATCAGTCCCATGCCTCATCATTCGTTTCTAGGATTTTGGAGTTGCTGATTCCAGACAGAAAGTTATCCAGACAAACAATCCTCTGGAACTGGTGCTCGCAGACTTTGGAAATGACACAAGCTAATATAATACATATATATGTTTCTTTTTATTGATATTATCCATAGTTGTAAAACCTCCGCATTTATTGTGAATACGTGTGAGGTTGTAAAGAAAAAATACGCCCACCCCCCGAGGACTGAGTTCGACGGAGATTAGTTTTTCCAGTGAAGAGAGTTTGCTGTGTGGTACTTACAGCATCCCAAGCCCTTTCTCTTCCCTTCCGCGATGATGGACGGCGATAGTTACTCACAGGTTGGTGAAGAAACAAGCTGCTGACACCTGCTTTCTCTCACTGTAGATCTCATTCGGGATTGTAGCAAAACAGATGAACTTTTGGGATTAATTTAGAAACTAGAATATTCTGATTTTAATTTATCTATAGGATGTTGGACATTTCAAAAACTTTCCTTAAAACGCCGATTTTTCATTTGTAAACCGGACGCTGCTTTGGATTCCCTCGCATCATCCCCTCTCTTACAAATTCCCTTTCTCAGTGCTTATGCTTCTTAAAGTTCTCTCGTCTTGATTTCTCCTAATTGCCCAATTACTCTTGCTCCTTTCCCACTCAATTTTTGTTTTCCAAATTACTTTCTCTTTTCCGTTTGATATAAAATCAATGTAATTGAGTCAGAGAGGTCTACAGCACAGGAAATGCCCTTCGGCCCATCTCTGCTAGGCTGGTCAAAAACAACCACCCAACTATTCTGAACCCATTCGCCAGCACTTGGCTCACAGCTTTATAAGCAATGGCATTTCAAGGCTACATATCAATACTTCTTAAAAGTAGCGAGGTTTTGTGCCAACACCACAGCGAGTACTGAGTCCCAGCTCCTGCTATGTGCAATCGACTTTCCTCACGTCCGTTCCAATCCTCCTGTCCCTTACCTTAAATCCATTGCCCCAGATCATTTATTCACTCCACCAAGGGGAAAGGTTCCTTCCTGTCTAATCTGTCCATGTCACGCATAATTATTTACATCTCAACCATGCAACCCTCTGCTTCAACTGAAACAATACCATTCTACCAAATCTCACTCTCTCATGACGAATACTCCTCAGACAACGCAACACCTGGGTAAATTTCCTTTAAACCCTTTCCAATGCTATCACACCCATCAATAATGTGGATTCCAGAACTGCATACAATACTCTAGCTATGGCCTCGCCAAGGTTTTATACAGTTCCAGTATAACAATCCTGCTCTTAAACTCTGTGCATCGGCTAAAAAATAAAAAGCTACCACATGCCGTTTAATTCACATCATCAACCTGCCCTGCTCCCTTAAATGTCCTGTGTACATGCACACCGAGGACCCTCTGATCCTTGGTAGTCACGGCCTTTCATTATCTGTTTCCTTGCCTTGTTTGTCCTGCCCAAGTTCATCACCTGAGATGTCGTGGAACCCATCCGATGCACCTGTTGCGACCTGGAGTGCGCTGCCATCATTATTAAAAACAGAGAAGCCTCAAAATGACGCGCAAAGTCCACATGCAACCACACACATGCCAGGCGCCTGCCTTGGATTTAGGGAATCTTGAGGTGGCAGCTTTTGATTTTGCTGCCAGAAGTCTGCGATTTCAGAATCAACACTGGGCCACCAGGCGAATCTCCGCCAGCATTTTCATTTTTATACTCCCGGGCGGCCATTAAGCTGTTCCATTAATATTTGGCTTTGATCTCGGGTTACAACACTTTCCTGGGACCCCCAACGAATGATCCCATTCTCAACACTAAGCTTGGTTTCCTTAATGAGCTCGGGTTTCATTTCTTCGGAGGTTCCAAGCTGGAATTCAGTTTGTAATATTGCGTGCCTTATTTTGGATAAGGCTGGGTGCTTTTGAGTCGGGGCTTTAATCTGCTTTGCTGACACGAGCAAGGTCTCCAAAAGGTTCAGTGTCATCACAACAGCTTCGAGTGTTGCTAAAGGAGTCAGGCGTGCGACCGAACTGTCCACATTCGCTGCCCTGATTCCATGGAGGTTTTCCAGAATCTATTCATAGTCAGTCAATATCAATGTGCAGCATTGTATCCGAGTGGTGGTGATTGGGGGATTTGCTTTGCCCTCTTTGATGAAGCGCAGTATGGGATGGGCAACTATTAAAAAAATCAATAACAGTAGATGTAGTGCTGAAACGTATCCACACCAAATGTGGCCGCCAAACCTCCCTTCTGAATTTGAAAGTGTCATCGCTCTGCATCCTGAAGGATCTGGGAGGTATACATGACGGGATTCTCCATCCCGTCTTGCCAGCAATGTGATAGCACTGCACGCACACCAGACGGGGAAGAATCACGAGTTAAAATAAGGTCTTTCTCAGAGTCGGAATGAGCCATTGCATTAGTGAGTGTAATTGACGATTTCCTATAGAAATATCCTCTTTCTGCGTCACTCCCTAGGAAAATCGGAAGCATTTGCATACTAGTGTATATAAGGGGGCAGCATGGAAGCTACATTCAGAATAAATTTTCTGTTATAACAAATTAACTCCATAAGGATTTTAACTCTGTGGCGTTCCTTGGGGTTCGCGCTTCCTTGATGACTTTTTCTTCATCCACAGCTCATGTAATCACTTATCATCATGTCAAATGTGGAGAACGTCTTGCGACCTGTTAACTTGTCTACACATTTTGATCCAGGTCATGTGTTTTTATCGTGTTTGGAGACCCAGTTGACTGTAGGTTATTGTCACCTCACAGACAGATTGAGTTTTCAGGCCGAAGAACAGGGACAATGGGCACAATCCATTCTGCAAATTGCACAGGACTGATTGTACCAACCTTTCAAGATTTCGTAGTTCCGTTTCCACCTTCTCCAGGTTTGGCTCTGAAATAGCTATATGTAGCATTCGGGTTCACGTTGATCTTGGCCTTCGTCCCTTTTGTAATTACCTCGATGTTCCTGAAACTAACTCCAGGGTATCTTCTGAAAACATTGTGTCCCACTCCGAACCTGAAGACTTCCAGTTTAGCCGAATATGCTTGAGCAAGTCTTTCCCCATCCTGCTTGGTCCATGCCCCATACAACAGCGAGCTGAATGCTGTCCAAAAGTGACTGCAGCCACTGTGATTTGTTGGTTGAATTCTCATTGAGAAATATACTATTGGATATCTTCCCGTATCCTTGCAGTCAGAAAGTCCAGATCGCAATATCTCACTGTGTTAAAAGGAAATCTCCTCAGTTGGATTTCCTGTGAATTATTTTCAGCGTGTTTCAACTTCATTTTCATTATTTCATAGGACGTGTGCGTGGCTGAAGGAGCCTTTGGTGCCTAACAATGGCCCTGATCTGAAAGACTGGCTTGGCCATTTCAGAGAGAGTTTGAGAGTCAACCAGGTTGACCAGTGTCCCGAATCGCATGAAAGCCTGCTTTGCAAAGTGGACAGGAGTCAATCCATTAAATGCATTAATAAACTAGGTTGTTTTTTTTTGGACTCCAAAGATATGTTCATGGTCCGCATTACTGAGAATAACTTTCAGTTGAGGGTTGTATTCATTGGATTTAAATACACCAACCACGATGGATTTTAAATCACATCTGGGAGCACCAGCCGAGATCTCTGGAAAGCTAATACACTGAAACTCCCGAAACAGTGCCGATTAACCAGTACCTGGTTAGCAGAGTTATAACCGAATATCCCACGTTCCAACTTTCCTGGACCTAGTGCAAAGAAGATTTTGAGCGCTTTCCCTCGAGGGAATATTGCTCCCTCCCTGTCGCAACAGTCGTCCACCGACCAATGTTGTTGAAAGTGATTCGCCGGTCAGTCTGCAATTGATGTTTGTGGGAGTCTATAATTTTAGCTGGAATACAATACGATATGAGCATATGTACGCGGGGGCAGGGGATCGGGGGCTGGATGGGGGGGGGGTGTTTTTGCCGGGTTGGCGGGGGGGGGGGGAGGGGTGGAGGGGGATAAGAATGTCATTCGCTATGTTTAGCGGACAGATCCCTCCATTTCATTTTTTCATTCCTGAATCTGTCTCTGTTCCTGTCCCTGTCATTGTCTGTCTCACCACGTGTCTGCCTAACCCTTTCTCTCTCACTCTCCTTCATCTATCTACCTATTCCATCTATCCCTTTTTCCCTGTCTCATGTTTCAGTTGTGCAGGATATTTAATTTTGTTTCAAAACGTTTGGGTTAATCGATTTTGCATATGTAACGATTTGTTTATAGAAATATAGAAACATAGAAAAACCTACAGCACAAAACAGGCCCTTCTGCCCCACAAGTTGTGCCGAACATATCCCTACATTTTAGGCCTACCTATAACCCTCCATCCTATTAAGTCCCATGTACTCACAGGAGTCTCTTCAAAGACCCGATTGAGTTTGCCTCCAGCACCACTGACGGCAGCCGATTCCACTCGCCCACCACCCTCTGTGTGAAAAACTTCCCGTTAACATTTCCCCTGTACCTACCAACCAGCACCTTAAACCTGTGTCCTCTCATAGCAGTCATTTCCACCCTGGGAAAAAGCCTCTGAGAATCCACCTGATCTATGCCTCTCATCTTATATACCTCTATTACGTCTCCTCTCATCCTACGTCTCTCCAAGGAGAAAAGACCGAGCTCCCTCAGCCTATCCTCATAAGGCATGCCACTCAATCCAGTCAACATCCTTGTAAATTTCCTCTGCACCTTTTCAATCTTTTCCACATCCTTCCTGTAATGAGGCGACCAGAACTGAGCACAGTACTCCAAGTGGTGCCTGACGAGGGTCTTATATAGCTGCATCATTATCCCCGGACTCCTAAACTCAATCCCTCGATTGATAAAGGCCAGCACACCGTACGCCTTCTTAACCACCTCCTCCAACTGCGGGACCGATTTTAGAGTCCTATGGACCCGGACCCCAAGGTCCTTCTGATCCTCTACAGCACTAAGAGTCTTTCCCTTAATATTGTACTCCTTCAGCCCATTTGACCTGCCAAAATGGAACACTACGCATTTATCTGGATTGTAGTCCATCTGCCACTTCTCCGCCTAGTCTTGCATCCTATCTATGTCCCTCTGTGACTTCGGACATCCCTCCAGACTATTCACAACCCCACCAACCTTCGTGTCGTCGGCAAACTTACCAACCCATCCCTCCACTTCCTCATCCAGGTCATTTATGAAAATGACAAACAGCAAGGGTCCCAGAACAGATCCCTGGGCACACCACTGGTGACCGACCTCCATTTAGAAAAAGACCCATCTATACCCACTCTCTGCCTCCTTTGGGCAAGCCAGTTCTGGATCCACAGGGCAGCAGCCCCTTGGATCCCATGCCCTCTCACTTTTTCTAGAAGCCTTGAATGGGGGACCTAATTGAACGCCTTGCTAAAATCCATATAAACCACATCTACCGCTTTCCCTTCGTCAATGTGTTTAGTCACATTTTCGAGGCACTCCACCAGGCTCGTCAGGCAGGATCTGCCTTTGACAAAGCCATGCTGAGTATTCTTGAGCATACTAAACCTCTCTAAATGCTCATAAGTCCTGTTCCTCAGGATCTTCTCCATCAGCTTACCAACCACTGAGGTTAGACTCACCGGTTGGTAATTTCCTGGGCTATCCCTATTCCCCTCCTTGAAAATAGGAACCACATCCGCAATCCATTTTTTTTCTTTATTTTTTTTAAAGCATTGGCGGCCTTGCCGAGCGGCCGGGGGACAACCACAACCGCCGCCATTTTGTGTCCATCACTCCTCGGTGATGGCGGCGCCCCTCATAATGGCCTCAAAACACCGTGTGAGGGAAAGATTGACTCCAAAATCGGAACAGATAACATTTGTACATTATAGTCAGTGACAACAATAAATAAACCCCCTCAATTTAAACATGGTTTTCCTCATGAAGATGCTCCGAGCCGACGTTCGCCCTGACTAACAGACGCCCACCCGCCATTGTGATTGACAGGCCCAATCAGCTTGCCGCATGCCACTTAATAACTGACGGTGGTTTATTTTATTTTTATTCGTCCATGCGTTCTGGCTGGGCCAGCATTCATTGTCCATGCCTGACAGTATTTTCGAGTCAACCAAATTGCTGTGGTTCTGGAGTCACGTGTAGCCAAGGCAGGTAATGATGGTAGATTTCGTTCCCTGTCGGGAATCAGTGAACCAGATGGGTTTTTATGAAAATCGATAATGGTTTCATGGTCATCAGCAGACTTTCAATTGCATATTTTTATTGAATTGAAATTTCTTCAGGTGCCATAGTGGGATTCGAACCTCGAGTCCCAGAAAATTACTCCGGTTCTCTGGATTATTAATCTGGCGACAATACCACGACGCCACAGCCTCGCAATTGATCACTCAAATAAAGGCTGAGATTTTCTCAGTGAGAGGTTGGTGCCAGGTATAAAATGCTGCAGGCAATTGCCTCAGATTTTAAGTTCACAAGATGGAGACGTAAATTCGACTGAGACTAAGAAATCTGTTACCCATATCGAATTGGAAAAATGTATTACAATCTGACACTTAGTTCCCAGTAGATTAGACCTTTCTGTTCAAAGGACGCTGATGCACGTTTGAACTTCCATGTAAGATATGATGTGACTCCCATGGTGGTTGAGGAAATGACATGGACCAAAGAGAAAGGAAGAAATCTGAAGCTAATGATTCCCTCAACTATTATTTACCTTTGAGTAGCAGGGATTTTTCAGCTGATGGAGGCTGGTAGGTGGGAGTCAGCAGAAGATGTCCTTCCCTGACATTGCACGAATGCCGTGAGAAATCATAATTTTTGGAGTCACTATTGGGGATTTCCCACCAGAATGCATCCAGAATGTGTGCCAGACAGCTGTCAGCTCTGCTGGATCTGCAATGCCAGTGGGGCTGGACATACCAGGGATGGTGACGAATGACCCTGACACATTGCTCACGAGTCAGATTCAGCTTGCGATTGTATTGCAGGTAGAACATGCCAATGAAACCTTGACTTGTTCTGGCGTCTGCTCTCTCCCTGCTATTATCGTGACAAACCAAACCGAATGATAGTCGAGGTGCGGTTAAAATTTAACCCCTTTGCAGCATGAACAGAATCAGATGTCGATTAGACTGGAAAAACACAGCAGATATCATTCCCCAAAGCACATTATTAAAGCAACTGGATCTTTATCAGAACACACGTGTTTTGTATTCATAAACACCGATGTTAGTTCTTGATTGCAAAAGAAAATCCACAACAGCAGAGTAAAATCTAACAGGTTTATTTGGAATCACGAGCTTTCGGAGCGCTGCTCCTTCATCAGGTGACTCACCTCATGAAAGAGCAGCGCTCCTGATGAAGGAGCAGCGCTCCGAAAGCTTGTGATTCCAAATAGACCTGTTGGACTTTAACCAGCTGTTGTGAAACTTCTTACCATGCCCACTCTAGTTCAACGCCGACATCTCCACATCACAGCTTTTTTATAAACAAGGGACAGTATTTCCAGTCTCTAACATCCCAGATTGAATGTGGAGGCAGGGCTCTAGAATGAACACAGCACGATTCTGACCGATGTTTATTTTACCGAAAGAGAAGCTGCACTCAGTTTTGGACTAGTCGCTATTTCATTTAAAGAATAAACTAGATTTAGTACTTGGAGCTAAAGGGATCAAGGGATATGGGGGAAATGGGGAATTAGGATATTGAATTTGAAGATCAGCCATGATTATAAAGAATGGCGGAGCAGGCTCAAAGTGTTAAATGGCCTACTGTTGAGTCTAGTGTTTAAGTCACTATGGACACTGCAGATTCAGGTAGACATTCGAGGGATGTCCAATATCAACACTCGTGAGGTAAACCATTTTGTCCTTCTTCTGATACGGCTGCAGCCGTTGCATTTCTTGATATCACACGCTCTGTCCATTACAACCGAGACCTAAAGGACGTCCAGTAAGATCTCAGTGACCAATATATCCATTCCTCCAGGTGAATCATCGAAGCTTTCGGCAGAACATCACTTACACTTGATCAATGATAGGCTTCTGAAATAGTGGATTCAGCCTCACTAGAGCAATTTCATTCGTTATCTGAAAAGGAAAGATATTGCGGGATCTGAGCAGAAGGTGGGCTAATGACACTGGGTGCATTTTTCATTCAGAGGCCTGAACACGCATAATAAGAATAAACTCATTCCGTGTCTTAAAAGTTTTGTGGTCCTGCGAATCTCTGATAGGAAGGAGGACCAATATCCGGCCAGACCAATAAGTGTTAAGAAGCATCTTAAAGGGGTATCGGGTGGCAGAGAGCGTTAGGAAAAAAAAACAGAGTTAGGCCTAAGCAGCTATTGACATTTCTGCAATGTTGAATGGATGATTCTCATGCATGCTCAAGAGGCCAGTTTTGGAGCAATGCAGATAAGTTATAGGATTTAAAGGAAGTTATAGACATATGGATGTCTATGGAGGACCAGTGTGTCTGTCTCTCCCTGTGTCTGTGTCTGTGTCTGTGTCTCTGTCTGTCTGTCTGCCTGTCTCTCTCTCTCTCTCTCTCCCCCCCCCCCGCCCTCTCTCTCAGACTTAGTTACATGACCTGATTTGTTTCCTCTGATGTGAGGAGAGAGAAGCACCCAAATTATCTGTGGCACGGTAGCACAGTGGTTAGCCATGCTGCTTCACAGCTCCAGGGTCCTGGGTTCGATTCCCGGCTTGGGTCACTGTCTGTGTAGAGTTTGCACATTCCGCTCGTGTCTACGTGGGCTTCCTCCGGGTGCCACGGATTCCTCCCACAGTCCGCACATGTGTCGGTTAGGTTGATTGGCCATGCTAAAATTGCCTCTTAGTGTCCTGCGATGCGTACGTTGGAGGGATTAGCGGGTAAATGTATGTATGGGGGTAGGGCCTGGGTGGGATTGTGATCGGTGCAGACTCGATGGGCGAAATGGCCTCTTTCTGCAATGTAGGGTTTCTATGATTATCTCGTCTCCCTCACTTAGCTGAGATTCCTCCCGGTATTTTTTAGTAAATCTCCTCTTCACCCTCCTCAAACTATTTGCATCTTCCGAATATTCAATGCCAGTGTTACTCACAATATCTCAATTGACACGTACTCGATGAGAGATATCACATTGTAATAAGAAACGTGTTTTGGCATTCTGAGCCTCTTTTATTAAATCCACATTGGACATGCATTTAGCAATAATTTTCAGTTCTCCTACCACCTTCCTAAATGTTTATTGACGCATCTGCCGCTGTTGTCCTCCTTTAAAACATTGTCCTCATTGTTCCACAGGAGCAGGCTGAGGGGAAAAGAGATTGTGTCTGCATTTTATTTATTTATTTTTCAGTTAAATTTGGCTTACAAATCGGAGGTTTTTTTCAAAACAGGAAGTAGGCCCAGGAGCAGCCTGGGGAAGGTTTAAAAAGGGCTAATTTAAAAAGTAGGTTTTTTTCAAAATAGGAAGTAGGCCGTGGAGCAGCCTGGGGAAGGTTTAAAAAGGGCTAATTTAAAAAGGAGGTTTTTTTTCAAAACAGGAAATAGGCCCAGGAGCAGCCTGGGGAAGGTTTAAAAAGGGCTAATTTAAAAAGGAGGTTTTTTTTCAGAACAGGAAGTATTCCCAGGAGCAGCCTGGGGAGGTTTTTTTGGAGGGTTGAAAAGCAGGCCGCACTTTTGAGCGGGCAGCTTCTGGAGCGGGCAGTGGAGTGAGCAGGGAGCAGAGTGTGAGCTGTAAGGGCTTTGGCTCACAGGGCTTCGGCGAAGGCGGGGAAGGTTGTTGTTTTTCTTCTGTTACACCCCCTTTTTTGTTTTATCTCCCAAAAACTAAAAAGGACATGGCTGGTATGAGTGGAAGGCCAGTATACTGCATTCGGTGTGGGATGTGGGAGTTCCTGGAGACTACTTGCCTCCCGGAAGTCCATATCTGTGCCAGATGCGTGGAACTGCAACTCCTGAAGGATCGTGTAAGGGAGCTGGAGCTCAGGCTCGATGAACTCAGTTTAGTTAGAGAAAATGAGAGATTAATAGATAAAAGTTATAGTCAGGTAGTGACACCAGGGTCTCGGAAGGAAGACACGTGGGTCACAGTTAGGAGGGGTAATAGTCAGAAGGGTGATGTGCCAGAAAGTACCCCAGTGGCAGTCTCCCATAAAAGAAACAGATGGGCAACCGATGGGAGAAGGGATGGGAGTGAGCAGTCTGTGGAGGGATCCCCTGTGGTTGTCCCCCTCCAAAATAGGTATATTGTTTTGGATTCTGTGGAGGGGGATGACCCTCCAGGGGTAAGCCACGAGGACCAGATCGCCTCCAGGGAGACAGGCTCAGGGCTCCGGAAGGGAAAGAAGGGGTTTAGGAGAGCGATAGTTGTGGGGGACGCAATGGTTAGAGGCACGGACAGGCGGTTCTGTGGGAGTGAACGAGAATCCAGGATGGTCGTCTGCCTCCCTGGTGCCGGGGTTCTGGATGTCTCCAAGAGGGTAGGAAGCATATTTAAAAAGGAAGGTAGTCAAACGGATGTGATTATACACATTGGTGAAAATGATGTAGGTAGGAAGAGCAGGGCGGGTCATTCGAGAGAAATTCAGGGAGTCGGGTGCTAGGCTAAAAAGTAAGGCCTCCAGGGTAGCAATCTCTGGACTGCTCCCGGTGTCTAGTGCAAGTGAGGCTCGGAACAGGGAGATTCTACAGTTGAACGCGTGGCTGAATGACTGGTGCAAGAGGGAGGGTTTTAAATTCATAGATAACTGGGAAATCTTCAAGTCAGGATGGCAACTGTACAGAAAGGATGGGTTACACCTTAACTGGAAGGGAGCAAATATCCCGGCTGGGAGTTTTGCGAGAGTGTCTCGGCAGGATTTAAAATAGTGTGGCAGGGGGGTGGGGATCAAAACAGTAGGTCAGTAAATACTGAGGCTGGGGTTGAGCTGGGGACCAGGGCAAGGCTAGCTAAGAAGAGGAGCACTCTGGAGGAGGATGACCTGAGTGGGCCTGGAGTTCTGGAGTGCATCTGCTTCAATGCGAGGAGCGTACCGTGTAAAACAGACGAACTTAGGGCCTTAATGCTTATGCGGAATTTGGATGTGGTTGCGGTGACGGAAACTTGGTTAAAAGAAGGACAGGACTGGCAGCTGAATATTCCGGGGTATAAGTGTTTTAGGCGAGACAGAGGAGGGGCTAAAAAAGGTGGGGGAGTAGCGATATTAGTTAAGGAGCATATTACCGCGTTGCAGAGGGTAGAAAACTTAGGGCGTCATGTAATGAGTCGCTGTGGGTGGAACTCAGAAACAGGAAGGGTGCAGTCACTATGCTGGGGGTGTACTACAGACCACCCAACAGCCCACGGGAAGTGGAGGAAAGGATATGTCAGGAGATTCTGGATAGGTGCAGAAAAAATAGGATTGTTGTAGTGGGGTACTTTAATTTCCCTGGCACAGACTGGAAAGTGCTTTGAGCTGGGGGTCCGGACGGGGAGGAATTTGTAAAATGCGTCCTGGAAGGTTCTTTGGAACAGTATGTAGATAGCCCGACTAGAGAGGGGGCTATACTGGACCTAGTTCTGAGAAATGAGCCCGTTCAGGTCGTCAAAATTTCGGTAGGGGAACATGTGGCAAATAGTGACCACAACTCTATTAACTTTAGGATAGTAATGGACAAGGATGAGTGCTGTCCTACGGGCAGGGTGCTAAATTGGGGGAAGGCTAACTATTGCCGGATTAGGCAGGAATTGGTGGATGTTGATTGGGAGAGGATGTTCGAGGGTAAGTCCGCGTCTGGCATGTGGGAGTCTTTTAAGGAACTATTGATACGGCTGCATGATAGGCATGTGCCTGTAAAAAGGAAAGATAGGAAAGGTAGGATTGGAGAGCCGTGGATAACCACGGAAATTGAGGATCTGATTAAAATGACAAGGGAGGCTTACGTTAAGTCCAGGCAACAGAAAACAGATGGAGCTCTGGAGGAATACAGAGAGAGAGTAGGAAGGAACTCAAATGGGGAGTTAGAAGGGCAAAAAGTGGTCACGAGATGTTCCTGGCAGGCAGGATTAAGGAGAATCCTAAGGCATTCTATTCATACTTTAGAATCAAAAGAGTTGTCAGGGAGAAAATCGGACCTGTCAGGGACAAAGGAGGGGAATTATGCTTAGAACCCAAGGGAATAGGGGAGATCCTAAATGAATACTTTGCATCGGTATTCACGAAGGAGAGGGGCGTGTTAACCGGGAGTGTCTCGGAGAGAGGTGTTGACCCGTTAGAGAAAATCTCCATTACAAGAGAGGAAGTGTTAGGTTTTTTAGGGAACATTAAAACTGACAAAGCCCCAGGGCCTGATGGCATCTATCCTCGACTGCTCAGGGAGACGAGAGATGAAATTGCTGGGCCTCTGACGGAAATCTTTGTCGCTTCTTTGGACACGGGTGAGGTCCCTGAGGATTGGAGGATAGCGAATGCGGTCCCGTTGTTTAAGAAGGGTAGCAGGGATAACCCAGGAAATTATAGGCCGGTGAGCTTGACGTCCGTGGTAGGGAAGTTGTTGGAGAGGATTCTTAGAGACAGGATGTATGTGCATTTAGAACGGAAAAATCTCATTAGTGACAGACAGCATGGTTTTGTAAGAGGGAGGTCGTGCCTTACAAATTCGGTGGAGTTTTTTGAGGAAGTAACAAAAACGGTTGATGAAGGAAGGGCCGTGGATGTGGTCTATATGGATTTCAGTAAGGCATTTGACAAAGTCCCACATGGCAGGTTGGTTAAGAAGGTTAAGGCTCATGGGATACAAGGAGAAGTGGCTAGGTGGGTGGAGAACTTGCTTGGCCATAGGAGACAGAGAGTAGTGGTCGAAGGGTCTTTTTCCGGCTGGAGGTCTGTGACCAGTGGTGTTCCGCACGGCTCTGTACTGGGATCTCTGCTATTTGTGGTATATATAAATGATTTGGAAGAAGGTGTAACTGGTGTAATCAGCAAGTGTGCGGATGACACAAAGATGGCTGGACTTGCGGATAGCGAAGAGCATTGTCGGGCAATACAGCAGGATATAGATAGGCTGGAAAATTGGGCGGAGAGGTGGCAGATGGAGTTTAATCCGGATCAATGCGAAGTGATGCATTTTTGAAGAAATACTGTAGGGAGGAGTTATACAATAAATGCCAGATTCATCAGGAGTATAGAAACACAGAGGGAACTAGGTGTGCAAGTCCACAAATCCTTGAAGGTAGCAACACAGGTGGAGAAGGTGGTGAAGAAGGCAAATGGTCTGCTTGCCTTTCCAGTACGGGGTATTGAGTATAAAAGCTGGAGTCTGATGATGCAGCTGTATAGAACGCTGGTTAGGCCACATTTGGAGTACTGCGTCCAGTTCTGGTCGCCGCACTACCAGAAGGACGTGGAGGCATTGGAGAGAGTGCAGAGAAGGTTTACGAGGATGTTGCCTGTTATGGAGGGTCTTAGCTATGAGGAGAGATTGGGTAAACTGGGCTTTTTCTCCCTGGAAAGACGGAGAATGAGGGGAGATCTAATAGAGGTGTACAAGATTATGAAGGGTATAGATAGGGTGAACAGTGGGAAGCTTTTTCCCAGGTCGGAGGTGAGGATCACGAGGGGTCACGGGCTCAAGGTGAGAGGGGCGAAGTATAACTCAGATATCAGAGGGACGTTTTCTACACAGAGGGTGGTTGGGGCCTGGAATGCGCTGCCAAGTAAGGTGGTGGAGGCAGGCACGCTGGCATCGTTTAAGACTTACCTGGATAATCACATGAGCAGCCTGGGAATGGAGGGACACAAACGATTGGTCTAGTTGCACCAAGCAGCGGCACAGGCTTGGAGGGCCGAAGGGCCTGTTTCCTGTGCTTTACTGTTCTTTGTTCTTTGTTCTTTATTGTCAAAATTATCCAGAGGATAGGGTTGAAGGAATTCCATTTAATTTCTTTGCAATTAGGGATGCACATAATGACTCAACTTAATTCTACCCATTTGAATTAGGTTTTGGTCATGAGCTAAAATGACCATTGAAAATGATTCAGCAGCAATTAGTCAATCAACGTTCTGAGAGCACATTCTTGGGCTCTGAACCAAATTTTCGGGAAAGTTTGCAGAGAGCAGGAGAATTGGCTCGACACCATTGAAAAGTGGCACAGCATGTGATGAAACAGGAAGAGCATAATAAATCAAAATTTTGTAGTTTTGTTCGTGTGGATAATGTTTGACAATTGCAACCAGTGGTAGGTGAAACGTTAAAAGCAATTTTTAGTTGGCACTGTCAAATTGAAAGAAAATTGAGTGTGGTGAATTGTTTGATAAGAACGCCAGATGGATGGAAAAGTAACAGAGGGCGTCATGTGAATATGCTTAAAATATATTTTTATAGGGAAGGAAAGCAGTGGTCGGATTTTTCAATGATTACAACTAAGAGTGAATAATCAAATCGAAATGGATCGGAACTTTACATTCCTCGAATTACTGATCAATTACTGAGACTGAATAACTTGCCAGGCCAACTCAGGTGGCTTTTAAGCATCAACCACAAGAGCTGCTGCCTTTGCGTGGGGCACGCACACTATTCACGATTTCAGTTTCCATTCATGCACAGCTGCACGATGTGATCCTGCAACACACTCACTGTATTGTTATCCATTCATGCACAACTGCACAGTGTGATCCTGCAGCACACTCACTGTATTGTTATCCATTCATGTACAGCTGCACAATGTGATCCTGCAACACACTCACTGTATTGTTATCCATTCATGCACAGCTGCACAATGTGATCCTGCAACACACTCACTGTATTGTTATCCATTCATGCACAGCTGCACAATGTGATCCTGCAGCACACTCACTGTATTGTTATCCATTCATGTACAGCTGTACAATGTGATCCTGCAACACACTCACTGTATTGTTATCCATTCATGTACAGCTGCACAATGTGATCCAGCAGCACACTCACTGTATTGTTATCCATTCATGTACAGCTGTACAATGTGATCCTGCAACACACTCACTGTATTGTTATCCATTCATGCACAGCTGCACAGTGTGATCCTGCAGCACACTCACGGTATTGTTATCCATTCATTTTTTAAAAACGTGAACTGGAAAAAAAAGCAACAGAATTTGTAATTTCTACCTCATCGACAAAACGCCGCCGGCTAATTCTATGATCGATTCCTGACTCTTCTCTTCCATTCTCAGCATTTCGAGGTGCACTCGAGTCATTGGTTTGTCGAACAATATCTCCAGGATGTTCAACAATTCCCATGGCGCCTTTGATTATTTTCGCACGCGCATCATGTTTATTTTGAATACCGTCTTAATTTAATCAATATCATCCCATTTGTTCAATTTTTCCTTGCGATGCCACCTTCATAATCTGTGCTCCTGAAATTCTATTTATTTTTAAACGGGGAGAGGGAATCTCTTGTTCGGCAACAAAGTCAAGAAGCTGCCGTGCCCGATCGAAGTGCACTCGAATGCCAGTTGGACCACGATCTATGAAACATCCTGACAGATGTGCATTAATTGGGCTCCTGCTAAAAACAACAGGACTGACCATATGAACGTCGAATGCTCCGTTAGTAGCCCGACATCTTTATGAGGAACAAATCTCTGAAGTCGTTTGAATGGTAATCAATATCACAAATATCTCAAGCCACGGCTTAACTGTGTAATGCTATTAAATGACTTACTGAAAACTATGTTGTTGCTCCTAACTGGAATTAAGAAACAGTTTAGTGGTCACAGGTAGAAGCGCAAGTTAAGTGGATTAGCAATGATAAAGTGTCCCTAAGTGTGAAAGAATGTGTAGGTTATATGGATTAACGGGGAACATGTATAAGGTTACTGGAAGATGTCAGGCAGGGAGCATGGGCAAGGTGCTCTGTCAGAGTTTCAGTGCAGGATGGATGGGCCAATTGACCTGCTTCCGCGTTGTCTCGATGATGTGACTATAATAGAGGAACCTGCATGGAGATGGAATTTAGCAACATTACAAGGATGCAGATTTCCTTCATTGGTCACAACGGTAATTCTGCACCCTATCATCACAATGAAAAGATTAACTTGTACTCACCTTTCACTTTCCATTTTCTAACAATTTCCTAAAACCGATAGAGATGGATCACTTGTCCCTTTATTCCATTGCTCTGTCGGTACAAAACCCATCCGTGCCTGTTGAGAGCAGTTTTCTGATCGACAACTTTTCTGATCTTCAATCCAAGGAGAAAGCAACCTGCATTTTGTGCGCTATTACCTCTCACCGAGTTGCAAATAATCCTTTACTTCCTGCTAAAATCCAGCACTTACTCTCAGGGTCAAATGTGGTGACTTATTAATAAGTAATTTTCAGTACGTTTTCGCTTCTTTCACTGACAGTTAATTTAATGGTAAATGGAATCCTGTCTCAGAAAAGTGTGCTCTCCAGTTGCACCAGCCCCTACTTCCTGGCCATGTCTGCTGCTGAACTATTATTCATCATCACGGCTATCATATTGTATTGGATAAATAATTATAATTTTGCTCGACCCTATCTGAACATCGCACTCATATTGTAATGCCATTTTTCTGCAGCCACCGAGTACTTCCTCCGATTGACTGTCGTTTTTTCTTCGATCAATTTGAAGCTATATTGACAGAATGCGAAGTCAAAATATTGCACTTAGGAAACTGTGGCTGTGATTATAGCCAAAACATGCATTCTGCTCTGTTTGAAAAATGCCTCCTTCTAATTTGCAGTTGAACCCGGATAAATAATTGATAATTTACCGTGGTTCTTTGCTGTGAAACCAGTCTATGCTTCTCAGCCAGTCTGGGTGGTATTTGGCTGATTTGAGATAATTGCAACACGGCTGTTGGATTTTCATTGATTGTATTGCTTAATGCTCTGACAGTGAGACCCATTTTAGGCACATTCGACTCTGTAAATGCCTAAGAAGTCAATGCATTTAGAACAATACAGTGACCCAGAGATGGATAGCATACGCCTGCTGCAACATTACACTGCGCCATATCAGGCAACTTCATCCAATAAGTCGCGATTGGTTATTGAGTTCTTAGATTATAATGTTACTGGAAAAATATGGTGAAGCGTCATGCTTCTGAGCATATCTTTCAAAGCTTCCCGTATATGTTGGCCAACTTACTTTGCTGCACAAATGCCTTCACTTATGGGGTGACTCAGTCCAAGTGCAGAGAGCAAATTAAGGATGGGGGGGGGGGAGGGGGGGGCGGGTAATATCCGATTCGTTTAATTAAATGAGTCATTAATAATGTCGGAGAAAAGAAATACCACCGTGTGAAAGCTGGTCCCATCATTACCACTCGAAAGATTAATGTAAATTATTGATATCCATCTTTTTTATTACACCAGAAATATATAGGAGTTGACGATAACTTCCTGAACAATCTGTGCTCATGTGGGCCAAGACAGTAATATGGAATTGGCCCCGCTTGCTGGATAATAAGGGAATAAAAATACCTCCAGTTTCTCGACTCACAGATCTTCGCATGATCTCTGAAATCAACACCATTTCTTCCAAAATCCACACTGCTGCAGATTCTATGAATATTATTCCATGGTTCCCATTGCATTCGATTTAACGCCAGCTTGATCTTTCATAATCGACTGCTCCAGGGTCCGTCCTCTTCCTCGTGTTATCTAACATTTTGAGAGGCTACTTCTCCTCAATTGTGTTGACATAATTTCATTTTAATTAGCACCACATTCCAAATATAATCAACATTAGTGCCTCTATACTTTCAACTGCCACATTTCCAAGTTCCCTTGGCACTGCCAAGAGTCGAATATACTGTTATCTGAACAGTTAGGTCTTCTATTCCAAGGACTTCCACGCTCTTTCTAACAGTGGTTTACACATTCTGGGAGGGTTCAAACGTTAACAAATACAACGTTTATGCTCTTTGTAACCCCATGTTGTACTGGCCCTGTTTACTTTTCGATGCAACCAAACTGAGTGACTTTTACTCCCTACCTGATGTTTGAAACAAGAGTGCAGAGTAAAGGTACGCTTTATCTAACACCACATCTGACTTGTCCTTGGAATGATCGGTGGGAGAATGTAATATCTCATCTATTACACAAACTCTGCATCACAAACAACAACACACAAAGACAAAGGCACGGACAGATATCAACTCGCTCACGACAATATAACTGGCAATCCAGATTCGCTTGTGCAAAACATCACCATTATCTAAAATATCCTGTGTTTAAGTTTTTTTGTTCCGGATTTGGGGATTATATGGGCTCAGAGCTTGATATTTTTCAAACTCCCACAACAGAGTTTGAAGCATAGTGTTATGCAATGAGGCGAGCACGCCTCTGCGAGCTCTCAGCAGTGGCTTGGATTGCCTTGAAGGCTTATGATATAAGCTGAAAGATGGAGAGGAAATGCCCACTGGCGCACATTCGATTCACAGACATAAGCATCCAAGGCACTTCCACAGTAGGTTGTAAAGCAATGATCTCCAATTGTTACATAGAGAGGGAAGAGAGATGAATCGGGAGACAGGCAAAACAAGTGGCCCTTCCCTTAACATCTTGATAGAATTGTAACATAATTACTTCAATGTTGCGCAGTCAGGATTTTGAAACTGCTTCTAAAACACAGTCATGATGTGGAGATGCCGGCGTTGGACTGGGGTAAACACAGTAAGAAGTTTAACAACACCAGGTTAAAGTCCAACAGGTTTATTTGGTAGCAAAAGCCACACAAGCTTTCGAGGCTCTAAGCCCCTTCTTCAGGTGAGTGGGTGAGAGTATGAAATTCCCACTCACCTGAAGAAGGGGCTTAGAGCCTCGAAAGCTTGTGTGGCTTTTGCTACCAAATAAACCTGTTGGACTTTAACCTGGTGTTGTTAAACTTCTTACTGTCTAAAACACAGTGCAGAGGTGATTACAAAACATCGACTGCTGAACCTAAATAAGCAGCTTTATCACCACCCGCTCAAGTGTTTCATGCCTGACCCGTCATTTCATGTAATCAAGGATGGTCAATATCTGACCTTTATCATTTCCCCATCTCCCTCTGTTCACCGATCTATCAAATGTTTGCCCAGTTTCACCTTAAATACTGCGAATGATCCGGTCTCCACTATATGTTGGTGCAGATAATTCCAGAAATTCGCCAACCTCTGTGCGAAGAAATGTTTATGTTACTCAGTTTTAAATGACCAACATTTCCCTTGTAGTCATATCCCCTTGTTCGAGGTCTCCCACCATTGACGGTATCGCACCATCTACTCTGTCAATCACCCTCAGAAAGTTATGTGATTGAATAATGTCACCCTTCACTCTTCCAATTTCCAAGGAATACAGGCACACTATTAATTCGCTCTTGAAAGGGAACAGTCTTATCCCAGGGAATAGCATCGTTAATTCCATTAGCGTGCTTCCAATATGACTATCACTTTTAGTGTACGCGGAACAAAGCTGTATGCAGTGTTCCAGATGAGGTCTCATCAGCACCGTGTACAATTTCAACAATATCACCCTTTGTTTAATCTTCAACCATTTTCCAATGAAGGCCTAAATACCTCTTAGCTTGCATTCTTAAATACTTTTTGGAACTGACTGCTCGTTCATTTTTGTAATTCATGCACTAGATTGCCAAGACACCTTTGCACTTCACTCACCTGCAGCCCCTCTCCATTTTGATACCACTCTGCCTTTTGATTCCCCCTGCCAATATGCCAATATACATGACATTATCCCTCCCCACATTAAACTGCCAGAATTTCGCTCATCACTCGATCTATCTATATCCCGTTGCTGAATCACAATATCCTCATCGAAACCTAGATATGGACACAGACTGGTAAATGCTTCGGATGGAGTCAACCTTGACATTGAGCTCTGAATATGTACATAGTTATGATTTTTTTTTCTAAAATAATGTTGGTTAATAAAAGAATAAACTGCAAAGTATGCTTCATGGCTGAACGAGACTTCAAATCCTTTGACATGAATGTGGAGAAAGATATGTATAGATGTTCGGAGCAATAGGGCGAATGTATTGGCAAGGAAGGAAAGCAGCAAATCCAACTGTTAAATTATTCTATCTGCTTCAGAGACGAAGATAAAGAGTATGAAATATCCTCAGACTGTTTGGGAGTAATGAGGGGCAGGCGTGGTGTTCCTGGGCGGCACGCTGTCTTTTCAGAAAACTGTCGTACAGAGGGAAATCCGGGGTTATCATAGCATTCCTGGATAAACATTGTATAGTAAGCAGTTTCAAGCAGCACTGAGTGTGGCTTAATTGTGCAGCGAGTGGTGCTCGCTGAACCTATCCTGTTTCAACCACTCAACAGCCAGAGACATTAACATCTGCATCACTTGAAATAAATGAGCTGGAGATGGGGCTGCCTCTGGGGAGAACAAGTTGTCTGAAAGTAAATACTATGTATTGTAGGATGCTGTTCGCCCCTGATTACATTCCAACTCTGTGCCTGTATCTCATTGTCAGGCTCATCGATTTTCCATTCCTCAGGGCCAGAAATGATAATGGAACCGAATTTTGTGGAACGATCAGATTAGATCTGACCATGGACATAATTTGAAATTTATTGATTAATTCCCTTCCATTTCACGCCATTCCTGGCATGCTTAGGGACCCTAATCAACTTACCTTGCAAACTGTGTTTGCAATGATCATATTCAGTCGTTGGTGTATATTTTGTGATTTAAATCTGCTAAATGTATATGTTCATTTGAAACTTGCAATTTAAATTTGGAAAGTGCATTTGGTGACTTGTAAATATTTTGTATTATAACGCGTTCGTGTTGTTGTCCAGTTCTTGTGATTAATAATTTTGAAATTAGCACATGAATTATCAGCGTTTTTATTGTCACTGTAAAATTGCTGTTGACAAAGGAAAAGCTAAAAAAAGGATTTTTTTTTTTGAAATTCCAAGAGGAACTTTCAGCTGAATCTAACAATTTAAATACGATTGTGACCCTGGTCCATATTCGTCCTTGGGCGCCTGTCGATGTGCAGTTTGCACATTCTTCCTGAGTCTGCACGGATTTCCCAGTGGTGGCCCGGTTTCATAGAATCTTAGAATCACTGCAGTACAGAAGGAGGCCATTCGGCCCATCATGTCTGCACTTACCGCAATCCGACCCAGGCTCTATCACCATAATACCATGCATTTGCCCTAGCTAATCCCCCTGATCCGAAGGGGCAATTCAGCATCGACAATCCACATAACCCGCACATCTTTGGAGTGTGGGAGGAAACCGGAGCACCCGGAGAAAACCCATGCAAACACCGGGAGAATGTGTGAACTCCACACAGACAGTGACAGAAGCCGGAAATCGATTCCTGCTGCTGTGAGACCACTGTGCCGCCACATACTCCACATAGGTCATTGTATATTCAATTAATCAATGCAAATTCAATGTTAAATTTGAGAAACAGTTCAGTCTTGCGATTATTTACATTTATTTATTTAATCCTTAATGAACGTGTATGTCACTTCTAATAGCAGCATTTGTTTCCCACCGTGATTCCTGCACAACTGAGTGGTTCACCAGGTCATTTCGGTGGAGTGTTCAGCGAAAACAAATCTCGCTGTCTGGAGTCACAAATACTTAATATGCGATGATGAGAACATGCGGCACTCATTTAAAAGCATCAGTGAACGAGATGTCATTTTGAAGCAATATTAAGGCTGCCACCATTACTGAGACAAGCTAGACATTCTTGTTTGATAAATGTCAACGAGGCACCGTGGTGTACCTGAACTCACGTCCCCAATAAATAGAGCTAGATATCTGCAAAACTGACCCACTTACATTGTCACTCAACACAGTCTCCCACAGCTCACTATCGGATGAACAATCCTTCCGAGACTTGCATTGTGTCAGCGGGCATACAGAATGAGAACAGTGTATCCGTAACTGATTGCAGGTCATTCCAGTGTTCAGCTTGTGTATTAGTAACTAGAAACGCAACACGATTAAAGTATTTGCGCTCCGAGAGTGCAATGAGCCAGGTAAGACCTGAATGTTGAACAATGTTTGTCCAGTTCCGAATTTTCCATGAATCACTTGATCTTCTCAAACCTGCAGTGTTCAGCATTGATGCGTTTGTATTAATTGAATCACTTATTTGGTCACTATGCAATCCAGATGCATCACCATGCTCACCTTTACTGTCATTACAAGTACCGATTCATGATTGACCACATTAATAAAATATACTTTTGTACATTTTCTCTTTCATTCGGAGGAATTCATGTTATTCTTAATGGTTAATGAAAAAGCCATACTTTCCTTTTTGCCAGTGTTAAACTTTAATTTGTTCAATGCCTGGGTTACTTGATACGTACAGAAGGAAATTTTAATTTGCAAGTGTAATAATGCTAATTTTCAATGACAGGAATTAATGTTATTTAGCCTAGCACATAAATATTTTTGCTCTTCAGTATTTGGGTTGTGTTAGCAATATCAATTCTAAGCCATTCGCCCAAAAACATTTCTTGCGTGGCCCAATTAGTTTTCCTGAATTTCCTCACGATCATAAATCTCAATCCACTAATGCAATCCATGTGTTTTCCAACATAATATGCACTGACCGCAAAATAATCGAGTTTCCAGATGGTGCCAAGGCTAAAACAAAAAATCAACTGAACAACATTTGAAGAGCTCATGAAATAACGGAAGAAGGGAATAATAGTAAAGAATTTTGCAGATTCTCTCAATGTAGTCCTCTATTATTCACATCAATCTGTGGACAGATTTTAGGCCCAAGAAGGTATCCCAGGAGCATCAGCGGGCACAATTATAAATTAAATGCCAAATATGTGATAGTAAACAACAGGACCACTTGCATGCCAAATTGATATACTGCAGTTGTGAGACTTAACTGTGCAATTCGACAACTGACGCATGTTATCTTAGCTCTGCAAATCCGGCACACCAAATCGGGATTTCTGCTCGACACGCTGGAGGAGGATCCACAAATATCCCTATGCCCACCAATGGGGGAAATCAGCACATTGGTGCTGAAGGAAAGGCTGAATCATTTGCAAAAATGTTCAGCTAAACGTGCCATTGAATGACACTAACCCACATTTCCGCCCTCCTCCAAGAACTTTCCGCAATCATTTCCAATGCCTGCCACAATCATGAAGTTAAAGGTTTATGTATTTGTCACAAGTCTTACACTCACATTTCGATTAAGTTACTGTGACATTTCTGGAGTCGCCACAGTCTGGCACCTGTTCGGGACAATTCACCTAACCAGCACATCTTCCAGAACGTGGGAGGAAACCGGAGCACCCAGACGAAACCCACGCAGACACGGGGAGAACGGGCAGACTCCGCACAGACAGTAACCCAAGCAGGAAATCGAACCCGGGTCCCTGGCGCAGCAATGCTAACCACTATGCTACTGTGCCGCCCATTCGCTCAAAATCTTTAATTAATTAAAACAAACTTTCCCTGGCGTGTTTTCTTTCTCTTTTTCGCTACCTCAAGTCATCATTTTGTCAATCATTGCCTGAGACCTTTTCATAATCTTTCAGAAATATTACCTCGCCACCCGCCCCCGCTCCCCGCCCCCACCCTCATGCCCCCAACCTCTTTTCCCTGAGAGGATAATACTTGTTGAAATTTTCATACTGAACTTCTGACCATTAAAATGAACTCCACATCAGCTCCAAATATTCAGAAAATGCGTGATTTTCCACATTCTAAAAGAATAAGAGGTAATTGAGTGGAGTTACTGGTTTCTCAAAGGAAACAGAACATGGTGTAACGATTCAAAAATTCGGTCAACTTCTGTGGAGACAGAGAAAGTCAGTTAACCTCGTGAGATTGACTCTTCTTCGGAGATGAAAAAGAGTAGAAAATGCTTGGATTCTAAAGTAGGAGAGGGGTGCAGAAGGCAAAGCAGAACAAAAATAAATAAAACTGTGAAGGCTGGGTGACAAATTTACTGAAAATCTACTTTCATTCCACAAGCACGGCCTCAACTTGCATTTCTTTAGCCAAGTCAGCTCACATATTTCTCACACATGTCCACACTTCAATCCTTGGACTGCTCAAATGCCACTGTGAAGCAAAACACAAACTTGAGTAATATTGATTCGGGTCCGGTTAAATACTTTGCAGCCTTGTGCATTTGACAATTTATTGAACTACTTCAGGTCCTAAACTCGCTGCTTCGTCTAAATTGTGTTTTTCTTTTAGCCAAAACTCGCACAGATTTGTTTCAAACTTCAGACAATGCCATCGCCACTAAAGTACGCACTGTTAAATAAAGTAAATGTGCTAGAGTCAAGCAAATTTCATGCAGATTCTGAGAATCTGAATATGATCGTAATTTAAGCACCGGTAATAGACTTCCAATTTTTCACTAAAACTTTCAAGGTCGCAATCGAGTGACTTGGCTGCTGCTGTGGGTGCGATCTTATGAAGGGAGATGAAGCAGACACAGAGAGGACGTTGGGTACGCTCTTTATAAATTAAACAAGCATAAGAACATATTTTGACGGTAAAAAAAGGATACACATGGTTTGTTGGCAGGGTTTGAATAGTTTGAGGTATAAATCATAGAATCAAAGAATCAATACAGTGCAGAAAACTTTGTGGAAACAGAAGCTCAAATCCTTGTGTGATTCATGAATACACACTATCATTTTTGTCATGAATTTGTGAATGGACATATCAGTGGAGGTTCTCAATGTTATATCCTGGGAAAATATATACTATGCAATTGTTAAATGAGCTTTTGAAAGTGAAATATAATGATAGTAACCCGTGGTCTCCAAGTGACTGAAGCCTGCATGTCCTGGGTTTTGATGTTCCTCAAATAAGCCGTATTGGCTGCCATGTAAAAATGCTGAAAAAATAATGTTTGTTTAATGTACTGTAATTGATGTAGCGAATTACACAACTATTTATCCCTCTGGAATTATTAATAGTGTATAAGTAACGGGACATATTTTGAGAAAATGATTTCGTGTTCTGCCAGTGAGCAAACGCACACAGAAGGGACATCAAATGGAGGAAGCAATAATTCTAAGGATTCGATATGTTTTTTACTATATCCTCGCGGCTTTATGTATACCCGGTAAGCTGTGAAATTGTTTTCAGTCAGTGTTAAACTCTGTTTATACATCTTCACTTTATTCCATTGATAAGACATAAATCCTTCCTTCTGTGAGTTCGGTATAGATAATGCATTATTTTCCATCTCTCCGGCTGCAAATTTGAACTCTTCCAGTATTCTGTATTGACTTCACCAATGGCTGTTGTGTTCTCCGATCTGCACTGCATCCCGCTGCAGTAACATATCTGTTTTCAAATTCTCTGATCACGCAAATGCTGGAAATCTGAAATAAGATGAATAGTTAATGCAGGTTAAATTCAGCAAAACGAGGAGCATCTGACAGAGAAAAACGGTTATTCGCCAAAAAAATGCAATTGCTGCATTCATGCAGACATCCCGCAGACTGATCATTAATACATGAACATGCATTTATTTTATTGAGATAGTTGGAAGTTTACCTCTCCGATCCCCACGCAGATACGTGGAGAAGGTGCAAGCTTCACATAAACACTCACCGGACGTCAGATTTGAACCTTTGTCTTTGGCGCTGTGAGGCAGCAGTGGTAACAATTGTGCTACCCAAATGTGACTTCATTCTGATATTTTCCTGACCCATTTTCTCTGATATTGTTTAGAACGTGATGCTTGACTGATTTCTTTTATTCGTGCCTTAAATACGGCCGTCGCCTGTTGGGCCAATAATTGATCGCCCATCGCTGAAGGCAATGCTGCAGATCAGATCAACGCCGGACACACCAAATAAGGACACTAAATGTCCTTCCCTCTAATACATTCGTGAACCCGTTATAGAACATTACTAGGGTTCAAACTTACTCACCCAGAGCATTTTAGCTTTTACTTAGGGTCATGTGAGCCCGAAACTTCAGCTCTTTTCTCTCTTTGCAGATGCTGCAAGACCTGCTGAGTTTTACAGCATTTTCGCTTTTTGCCCTCAGAGCATCACCCGGGGTCTCTGGATTACTAGTCCATTGACAACAATACGATGCCACTGACTCCCCATGTAATGAGACATAATTGTCCGCAGTCCATTTTAACACACAATACTGTAGTGTGTTGATTTCATTGATCAATTTTACAGCAGCATGATAGTTAGGAAGCAGTCAATGTTCAGTTACACTCTATTTTAGTCTGGTGTCGATGTGGACTTTGTTCACATCCGCTGTTGGATTAGTCCCTCTTGTAGCATTTTGTTGCATAACGTCATGAAGAAGGAAAAAAAAAACATGATTGAAATATTCAGAAAATGTGGCTGGATCTGTGAAGATCCAAACTGAACGATTCAGCTCAAAGCCGTTTTCTTCAGAAATTCAAGAAGAGAGATTGATGGTGGACGTTGTGCAAGAGGAAGTAAGGAGGGCAGTAAAAATCGAACTGCGGGGGTGAAGGTAGGGGAGATTAAATGGCAACACGTTTTATGGTACAAAATACAAATGGAAGGGTAAAAGTTACAACAAATAAGTAAGGGATTTACCTAGTGTGGGTGTGAATCGCTGAAGAATGAAAGCGTGTCGGAAGGCAGGAAAATAGAAAAAGGAAAAAAAAGCAGGCAAATCGGCATAAACAAAATTATGCAGGCATTGCGGCATAAACTATGGTTTGATATAGTTGACATGAATATTGAGTTCAGAGATCTATCAAGTTTGTAATATTAACATATGCCTTGCACTCAGCCTCAATCGAACAAAGCTGTAGCCCATGAATAGCACACTAAGAAGTCTCACAACACCAGGTTAAAGTCCAACAGGTTTATTTGTTTGCACAAGCTTTCGGGGTCTCGCTCCTTCTTCAGGTGAGTGAAGCTGAAGGAGGAGCGAGACTCCGAAAGCTTGTGCTACCAAATAAACCGGTTGGACTTCAACCTGGTGTTGTGAGACTTCATACTGTGCTTACCCCAGTCCAACGCCGGAATCTCCGCATCATGCCGATGGATAGTGACGTTAGTGTGACTGCCAGGTATAGAATTAACCGGCTGGTAACTGGAGATATGGGTCGGTCTTGATGAATTGGGGTGTTCTCAAAGCAGTTGCACAATCTAGTCCTTACACCCCCAGAGTCAGGAGTATCAGATTTTGAGCAGCAAATATGATGTGCGAACATGCATAATGTAAACATAGAAATCTACTTGAACTGTGACATTGTTCCTGCCATTTTAGCATTCGCCAACTGCTTCTGTCCTCTCCTTCGCTCAATACCAACAAATGACTGCATTTTTCCCGCAGCACTTACCAGGCTTCATCTAAAAGGCAGCAGAAATGCATACTATTTGAGTGTGCCACAAGGCAAACATGCCGTCCAAAATTGGAATCAAACACGAAATCTATTGATTATCTTCAGAAAACAATAGCGCGGTAATATCCTCGAATGCATGGCAGCCATTTGGCATACATCCAAATAAGTTGTAAATGTGTCTCTCCTCACGGCCTGAACTGGATCAGGAAGTTTGACCATATGTAACTTTCAGAACACCGAGTGAATGGGGGTATGAGAGTGGATATTGCCGGCAAGATCATAACTGTGGTGAGAACTAAGAATGAAATATGAGCCTACTGCAATACTCAGATAATGTCTAATTATGCAGAAATAATGAGACTACAATAGGCGGAACAGAGTAGGGGAGCGCTATTCTGTCTTTCCACGTTAATCAATCACAACATTCAAAATCCGACTGTGGTGTTCATTCTACTATCGTGCTCTACACCATAAATTTTGGCTTAGTGTGGATCCAAATATTAACCTAATTTAGTCCTGAATGTATCAAATGACCCTGTCGCTACTGCTCCCTTGGGAAGAGAATTCTACACACTAATGGCACTCTGAGTGAATATACAATTGTGCATGCGTAGCACAAATGGGAAATAGCATATTTACAACTGAATGTCTATTATGTGGTATCCCACACTCGACCATAATACTATACGAAATAGGAACAGGTGCAGGCTGTTCGACCGCGAGAGCCGACTGCATCATGCATAGAACATAGAACAGACAACAGCACAGCACAGAACGACCCTTCGGCCCACGATGTTGTGCCGAGCTTTATCTGAAACCAAGATCAAGCTATCCCACTCCCTATCATCCTGGTGTGCTCCATGTGCCTATCCAATAACCGCTTAAATGTTCCTAAAGTGTCTGACTCCACTATCACTGCAGGCAGTCCATTCCACACCCCAACCACTCTCTGCGTAAAGAACCTACCTCTGATATCCTTCCTATATCTCCCACCATGAACCCTATAGTTATGCCCCCTTGTAATAGCTCCATCCACCCGAGGAAATAGTCTTGTGAACGTTCACTCTATCTATCCCCTTCATTATTTTATAAACCTCTAGTAAGTCTCCCCTCAGCCTCCTCCGCTCCAGAGAGAACAGCCCCAGCTCCCTCAAACTCTCCTCATAAGACCTATCCTCCAAACCAGGCAGCATCCTGGTAAATCTCCTCTGCACTCTTTCCAGCGCTTCCACATCCTTCTAATAGTGAGGTGACCAGAACTGAACACAATATTCCAAATGCAATTGGATCGTGGTTGATCCGATTGCACAGGTCCATTTTCCTACCTTTTACCGATTATCTTTGATTCCCTTTTTGATGAAAAGTCGATCTAACTCAGTTTTACGCACGGTCTCACAGTGGTTCGCACAGCTGCTCCACAGCGCCAGGGACCCTGGTTCGATTCCCGGCTTGGGTCACCGTCTCTGTGGAGTTCTCCTCGTGACTGTATCTGTTTCCGCCGGGTGCTCCGGTTTCCTCCCACATTCTGAAAGGCGTGCTGGTTAAGTGCATTGACCCGAACAGGCGCTGGACTGTGGAGAATTTCACAGGAACGTCATTCCAGTTTTAATGTAAGCCCTACTTGTAACTAATAAATAAATACACTCTGTAACCTTAAATTTGCACAAGGGCTCTGCCCCTACTGCTGTCTGGGCAGAGAATTTTAAGGAATCACAATCCTCCAAGAGAAATAATTTATCATCCTCTCATTCTTAAATTGGTTCCCCTTTGTTCCGAAACAATGTCCTGTAGCATTAGACTCTCTCATGAGGTCGATCATCCTCTCATCATCTACCCTGTCAAGCTCCTTAAAAATTCTGTATATTTGATTGAGATCACCTCTCATTCGTCTAAATTCCAACGAGCAGTGTCCCAACCTGTTTAACGTTTCCTCATAAGACACTCGCTCTCTGCAGTGAATCATTGTAGTTAACCTTACCACAACTGCCTGCATTAAAGTAACATATTTCCTTCAGTAAATGTAATATGGTGCAAGCATGCACTTTGCATTTGGACTGAAAAGCTCCCGACAGAATATTTAATGTTTGCAACTGTTTCATCTCTCACAATTCAGAACTCTAATTTCTATAGTCCCCACATGTCGAACGTTGCCTTGTAAGTCAAAAGCTCGCGATTGCTATCACTGAGTCCTTCTAAAAATGCAAGTATTCCAAACCTTGGGTAAGAAGCGCAAAGCTCCACACAGAATTCTAGGGTGTGTCACAAAACTTATTTTCAACGCTGAACACGTTCCACAATTCTACACTCGGCCCCTTTGAAATTAAGGCTAACATTCTCCGTGTCTTCCTCCTAATGCCCTGGAACTGCACGTTAACATGTAACATTCGCATTGTCACTTCCAATTTCTTCCATGGCCATGCCCTCCAGTGCACCGTTAATTTAATACAACATCACGACCATCTTTCATATTTGCAGTCTTCCAAATCTCGGCGCTGGAGAATCCTTGATTTCTTGTCTGCATTCTGTGCTCCGTTTGTTTAGCTGCCAAGACATCCAGATATCCAGCTATGGATATCTATCACTAAAGATCTCACCTTGCCGTCATGTAAGACATTTTACAAAGCATCTGAATGGAGAAGAGAAACGTGGCAGCGAGTTATAGGCGTAAGTTGCAGAGATAATAGAGACCGCAATGTTGAAGCATGGATTCCAATAAAAATGGAGGAGAAATGCTGTACTGCAGGTTGTCTGAAGTTTTCAAGGTGGGGGCTATTACAAACATATAAAAGTGGTAAAATAAATATTGCATTTGAGCCAAAGGACATTGGCTTTACATTATTGAACTCAGTCTAATCTGTAGCTCTTTTGTCTAACCTCTCTGAATTGTTCTTTATTTCAGCCAACTTAATCACGATGCTAACACTCCAACTCAGGGACTGCGGTCTGTGCAAGAGCACTACTATCTACCTGGTCGCCATGGTCACGGCAGACGTCCTGGTCCTCTCATTTCTTGTTCTGGTAAACCATATACTGGTTCCCCATTTCCCACAGGTGTTTTACCTTAACAGCGTAGCCTACGGCCTCAACTCCATCACGAGTGCCGCTGTGATTGACTGCTCAGTATGGCTAACCGTGTCCTTCACGTCTGATCGTTACGTGGCAATCTGCTGCCAGAAGTTCAGAGGAACTCACTGTACTCCGAAATCTGCAGCTCTGGTGGTTGTGGTGATTTATCTTGCGACATATTTGAGAAGCATCCCAAATTATTTCACAAATATACATTACTATGATCATAAAAACCTGCAAAACGAACATAGAGACGGTCTCAGCATTGAATCTAAGCAGGCCTGGAGAGCATTTGACTGGATGAACATTATTTTAAATCCCTTAGTTCCTTACTTGGCTGTGGTGCTGCTCAACCTGTTGACAGTCAGGCACGTCCTGGTGGCCAGTCGTGTCCGGCGGGGATTCCGGGGAGATGGTCAGAGTTCTGCGGACCCCGAGATGCAGAATCGGAGGAAAGCCCTGGTGTTGCTCTTTGCTGCCTCGGCGAGTTTCATCTTGTTGTGAATGCCGACAATCGGCCTCTTCCTTTTCTCACGGCTCACTGAAAGCTACAGTTTCTCCGACTTCAACCACCCTGTTGCTGTGATTCATGAAAGCGCTGACATGCTCAGTACACTGAACTGTTGTACCAGCACGTGTATGTACGCTCTAACCCAATCCAAATTCAGGGCAGAGCTGAGAAGGACGCTGCGATGTGGGAAAAATCTAATTACTAAAACTACTGCTGCACGTGACTGAATATTCAGGCAATGGCGCGAATGTATCATCCCACAGACAAATTATAATTGATGCAACTAATTCACACCTATATTTGTTTCCAAACGATTTTTAATTAGAAATTGTAGTCCATAGAACCATAGAAAATTACAGCTCAGAAACAGGCCTTTTGGCCCTTCTTGTCTGTGCCGAACCATTTTATGCCTAGTCCCACTGACCTGCACTTGGACCATATCCCTCCACACCCCTCTCATCCATGAACCCGTCCAAGTTTTTCTTAAATGTTAAGAAAGCATTTACCACTTTATCCTGAAGTTGTAAAATAGGAAAATAGATTAACACAATTGGTTTAAGCAGAAATTACAATTATAATTGTAATTTCACAGTGAAATAATTACAGTTTATATCTTATTGATATCGATCGAAAGTTGAAGTACATTTATGGTCCTGCAATAAAATTGTGATAATTATTGGAGTCTGCAAGCTCATCAATTATTTTAGGACGTACAGTCATACAGAGCTTGTGGTAGTCGGCAGTATTTAGGTAACATGTGGGGACAGAAACGGATGAGCCACTTTCGGTGAAGTAGAACGCCACTTCTCTGCTTTCACTTGTTTATTTTTCCGTCACAAGTGGAATGATTTCAGAATGCCAGTGCGCTGCGAATGCTGTACACTCGGTGCTGCAGCTGCTATGTTGGATAATCTGTTTTGAATGTCGTCCTGTATAGAGTGTCCGTACTTATGGAAAGTGCCATTATGTTTGATGCGATCATTTGGATGAAAGATGAACCGTCGAGCTTCACTTGAGCACTCAGGTGGATTTAAAACCCGAGTGTTAGTATGACTAATGTCCTAAATTACGGAAACGAAAACAGATTAAAGATTAATACATGTCTATTTGACACTATATCTCTTGATGACGTCAGGAGATGTTGAAAGCGCAAGATCAATACAGGTTATCACTTTAATATGAAAAGTGTTCAAATGTTAAGCAACATTGGAGAAAGTAGTTGGACTCATGGAATCTGCAGTGCAGAAGGAGGCCATTTGGCGCATTGAACTTGCACCGACAACTGTCCCACTCAGGTTCCATCCCCATAACCCCTCATATTTACATTTCTATTTCGCCTGACACAAAGGAGCAATTCATCATGGCCAATCAACCGAATCCGCACATTTTTGGACAGTGGGAGGACACCGGAGCACCCGGATGAAATCCTTGCAAGACACGGGGAGAATGTGCAAACTCCACACAGACAGTCACCCGAGGCTGGAATTCAATCCGGGTCCCTGGCGCTGTGAGGCCGTACTGCTAACCTCTGTGCCACTGTGCTGCCCGAAATACATATTTTATATTTTGCCTTCACAAGCTTTATCAGATTAGATTTTCAATTGATAATTGTTGCTCAACAGCACTGGAATAACATAGCTCTCCCTTTATTCTCCCCGCTTCGATCAAAGGTAATAGAAGAAAATCCTTATCTCTCGTTCTCTCTGGAAACGCTTCAGCAGGTGATGAATATTGCCTCCATTTCTATGTTTCCTTCTCTCACATTTGCAGCAGTGACAGTTCGTTTTTTTCGGTTTTAATTGTAATTGGCTCGGAATAGTGATTAATTATTCTCTGTTCTCGACCGAAATTTCCCCGTATGCCAACTGTGACTCTTACTTTTCCTTCTCGTTTTTATTTCCTCTTAGCTCGGTTTTCTCTAGTTTTTTATATCCCCGGTAAATATGCTTCCTGTAGCCGGGACATCCCCCTTTATTCGGCCTTCTGCAACAAAATGCCGCCCCTGAGCCCACTTACTGCCCAATTTATCTGCAGGGCAACCGCTGTCTCCCTTATTCCCAAGTTTCTGCACTCACATTTCGTTCTCGTTATTCAGAATTACACGACCCCCAGTTTTAGTTCCTGAAATATCCTATACAGACTGAAACTACATATTTCAGATACCATAGAATAAGAGCATCAGACAACACGAAAATTTTTATTAACGCTGTATATGCCAACTCGTTTGCTAACACATGCAGGTTAATGCTTTGCTAGATGCATCAGCACACAGTCTATTTTTTTCTCTCTCTCTCCGGAGCAAATGTGTTTATTGAGTCTTCGTTTGCAGCAGTCTGTGGTCCAAACAATTAAGTTTCTGAAAGCACGAAATAGATCGGAAACCTCCCGCCACACGGTCAGAAAAACTGCAACAATTCAGCGGAGTAAATTATTTCCCAAGTGAATCAGTAGCTTACTGCCTGACCATGTGAACTATACACTGAACTGCGGAGGGTTCCTATCTCAACAATGTAAAAGAAAATTAACAAATTGTTCCCTTTCACAGAAAATGTCCGAGCCGAGATTGAGAATCTAATTCTTCCACATCCCCATTGTGCATGTGAGCGATTAGTGCAGAGATTAAGGTGCATGCAATAGATTTGTTTGATGCAAAGAATGTAATCACTGGACTCGCTTTATTAGTTCTGGATCTGGCTCTTGCAAACTTGTCGTTTGGGGAATCATATTTGCATGTTTTCTCCATCAAGTTGCTGATAGCACACTTTGGAATAATAAAACTTGACACCACAATATACTGAAAGTCAATATATATTTCAGGCTTTATGAACATTATTTTGAAATGCTGAGAGAAATGAAAATAATGTCACTTCATTAACTTGAAAAGTTGAAGCGAAAATTTAGCAAACATTACCAAGCGAAGGTTTCAGCATTTATGTGATCCTCCCAGTCCCAAGCTGTTCACTAACTCATCCTCAGTCACTGCGCGTTGGTTCTTGTGTATATCTTGGTGGAGAAAGTTGAGAGTAATGGAGAGTCGTGGGACTGAGAGTAAGGTGCAGTCACTCTCCCTCACTCATTTCCTCAATGTTGCAGATGTACACCCACTCTCAGTGACACACAGGCCAACACTCAACGTTACAGAAACATACCGTCACTGCCATTGACTCTCACTGATTCTTACTGCTGCGCGCACAAAATCGCTCAATTTCACTTCAACTCAGTCACGCACTCAGTCGCGCGCACTCACTGACATCACACACAGGTACTCACTCTGATTGCCACACCACTCACTCTGTCTACCACAAACACACACACACACACACAATGACTTCCACACACGGTCTCACTCACTGTGGCGCAGGAATTCACAAAAAACAACTCTCACTGCGCAAAAACTCTCACTGCCGCATCGTGGCCAGATCACCATGTCTGCACCCAACGAAACTTTTCTCTCTCTGGGTCCGCCATCACTTCACACATCCCAATTCTCCCGTGACTCACACATCCCAAGCCAGCTGTGACTTTCACATCCCAGGCCAGCTATGGCTTCACACATCCCATCCGCTCCGCGACTTCCCCAGTTCCCGGTCCATCCCGATAGATCTCCCTTCAGTCCCGCATTAACTTCCTGAGGATCCGCACTGGCGATTTGACCACACCCCTCCACCAATACCGGAACAAATTCAATTAGACGCTACCTCGGGCCTCAGGAAGTGCGGCCTGATCAAATCAAATCATTCCAGCCGCCAAGATTCTGCAGCTGCTTCAGGCTGCACAGACCTGTCACTCATTCCTCTCAAAACTAGAATCAAAAATAACTAACCTGGGACGGTAACGTTGCTGGGTGTTTTCTATTGGCCGCCCAATAGTAACAGAGATGTTGAGGAGCAGATGGGGAAACAGATCCTGGAGAGATGTAGGAATAACAGAGTTGTCATGATGGGAGATTTTAATTTCCCAAACATAGATTGGAATATCCCTAGGGCTAGGGGTTTGGATGGAGAGGAGTTTGTTAGGTGTGTCCAGGAGAGTTTCCTGACACAGTATGTGGATAGGCCTACTAGAGGAGAGGCTGTACTTGATCTGGTGCTGGCTAATGAACCTGGACAGGTGGAGGATCTCTCGGTGGGTGAGCATCTTGGGGATAGCGATCATAATTCTATCTCCTTCACGATAGCATTGGAAAGAGATAGGATCAGGCAGGCTAGGAAAGTGTTTCTCTGGAGTAAAGGGAAATACAGTGTCATCAGGGAGGAAATTAGACGGGTAAATTGGAAGGAGGCATTCTTGGGGAAAAGTACCGAAGGAAAGTGGAGGATTTTCAAGGAATGTTTGTCTGGAGCTCTGCATGACAACGTTCCGATGAGACAGGGGGGTGTTGGTAGGGTACGGGAACCGTGGTGCACGAAGGTTGTGATGAACCTGGTGAATAAGAAAAGAGAGGCGTACAGAAGGTTCAGAGAGCTAGGAGGTGTTAAGGATTTAGAGGAGTATACGGGATGTAGGAAGGAGCTTAAGAAGGAAATTAGGAGAGCGAGAAGGGGTCATGAGAAGGCCTTGGCGGGTAAGATTAAGGAGAATCCCAAGGCTTTCTACAAATATGTCAAGAGTAAAAGGATGAGATGTGAAGGCATAGGACCCTTAAAAGGTGAAGGGAGAAAAGTTTGTGCGGAACCGTTAGAAATGGCGGAGCTGCTTAATGAATACTTTACCTCGGTATTCACGGTGGAAAGGGATCTGGGTGGTTGTACTGCTGGTTTGCGGTGGACAGAAAGGATCGAGCATGTGGACATAAAGAAAGAGGATGTGTTGGAACTATTGAATGGCATCAAGGTTGGTAAGTCGCCGGGACCGGATGGGATGTACCCCAGGTTACTGTGGGAGGCGAGGGAGGAGATTGCGGAGCCTTTGGCGATGATCTTTGCATCGTCGATGGAGACGGGAGAGGTTCCGGAGGATTGGAGGATTGCAGATGTGGTCCGTATATTCAAGAAAGGGAACAGGGACAGCCCGGGAAATTACCGACCGGTGAGTCTAACCTCAGTGGTTGGTAAGTTGATGGAGAGGATCCTGAGAGACAGGATTTATGATCATCTAGAGAAGTTTAGTATGATCAAAAGTAGTCAGCACGGCTTTGTCAAGGGCAGGTCGTGCCTTACGAGCCTGGTTGAGTTCTTTGAAAATGTGACCAAACACATTGACGAAGGAAGAGCGGTGGATGTGGTCTATATGGACTTCAGCAAGGCATTCGATAAGGTCCCCCATGCAAGACTTCTTGAGAAAGTGAGAGGGCATGGGATCCAAGGGGCTGTTGCCTTGTGGATCCAGAACTGGCTTGCCTGCAGAAGGCAGAGAGTGGCTGTGGAGGGGTCTTTCTCTGCATGGAGGTCAGTGACCAGTGGAGTGCCCCAGGGATCTGTTCTGGGACCCTTGCTGTTTGTCATTTTCATAAATGACCTGGATGAGGAAGTGGAGGGATGTGTTCTTAAGTTTGCTGACGACACCAAGGTAGGTGGTGTTGTGGATAGTTTGGAGGGATGTCAGAAGTTGCAGCGAGACATAGATAGAATGCAAGACTGGGCGGAGAAGTGGCAAATGGACTTCAACCCGGATAAGTGTGTGGTGATCCATTTTGGCAGATCCAATGGGATGAAGCAGCAGTATAATATGAAGGGTACCATTCTTAGCAGTGTAGAGGATCAGAAGGACCTTGGGGTCCGGGTCCATATGACTCTTAAATCGTCCTCGCAGGTGGAGGATGCGGTCAAGAAGGCGTACGGCGTACTGGCCTTCATTAATCGAGGGATTGAGTTGAGGAGTCGGGAGATAATGCTGCAGCTTTATAGGACCCTGGTTAGACCCCACTTGGAGTACTGCGCGCAGTTCTGGTCACCTCATTACAGGAAAGATGTTGAAGCCATTGAAAGGGTGCAGAGGAGATTTACAAGGATGTTGCCTGGATTGGGGGGCATGCCTTATGAGGATAGGTTGAGGGAGCTTGGTCTCTTCTCCCTGGAGAGACGAAGGATGAGAGGTGACCTGATAGAGGTTTACAATATGTTGAGAGGTCTGGATAGGGTAGACTCTCAGAGGCTATTTCCAAGGGCTGAAATGGTTGCTACGAGAGGACACAGGTTTAAGGTGCTGGGGGGTAGGTACAGAGGAGATGTCAGGGGTAAGTTTTTCACTCAGAGGGTGGTGGGTGAGTGGAATCGGCTGACGTCGGTGGTGGTGGAGGCAAACTCGTTGGGGTCTTTTAAGAGACTTCTGGATGAGTACATGGGATTTAATGGGATTGAGGGCTATAGATAGGCCTAGAGGTGGGGATGTGATCGGCGCAACTTGTGGGCCGAAGGGCCTGTTTGTGCTGTGGCTTTCTATGTTCTATGTTCTATGACTATGTGCTGCTGGTTCAATCATAGGCTTCGTCCTCGCTACATTGGCTGCTGATATGCTTAGCAGTGGGCCTAACTATAGCCAAGCAATGGAGAGACCAATGTGTTATTGGATGACAACATTTGGAATTTTAAAAAGCCTGCACATGAAGATTTCAACGGCTAAATTCGATGACGGGGTGATTCGGATCCAAATGTCTGCGGGCCGCAGTCTGCAGCAGCCGGGAGCAGCGGTTTCATTTCCTGTCATTTTTGCGGGCAACGCAAAGTTTTAACCAAATGGTAAGCAGCTGAAGAGCGGCATTATTTGAACACAAATATAAAGTGTGGCAACTCTGCTTTCAGCTATATGACAGAAAACATCGCCATCAAAATACCAAACATACCGCTATCTCAACGCCATGTTTTATTTCCATGATGTGAGCATAGCTCGCAAGGCCTTAAGAGAAGAATGAATGAACTAATTCAGTTGGATTTGTGAAATTAATTTTGCATGGCCACGTTTATGTAGGCATTCCACTGGGCTCCAAAAAATACCGGAGATAGAGTTCCAAATTTGCAGAGATGTGTAATCTATGCAAAACATATATATATATATATATATATATATATAGTGACGAGTGTTGAAACCCATTCATTTGCCAATCAGATGTGTTAGTTTTGGAATAAAGCACAGGGATTAGAAGGTTTTCCGAAATGTTTTCAGGCTAATACTTCGATTTCCATGCTCGCTGTCCACCTGGACTGGGGACATTTCATGATCTGACGGTGGGGCATCAGCTATAACAAGTGGACAAACTATTCACGCGGAGTAGATCAGTAAAACAATTCTCGCATCACGTTTCGACAAATAGGTGACCTGGGAGGCGGTGGCGGAGCGGGATTCTCTCTGGATAATATTCTAGAGACCAAGGGTCAAAATCTCCAAATCAAGTTTCAATTCCAGGCGGATTGAAACATTTGCACTGAATAAAATTCTGAAATTATATCTCCAATAGTGAACGGTAAAACCTTTGTCGACTGTCGCAAATTCCCATCTGGTTCAATCGGGTCTTTTAAGAAAGATAACCTTCTAGCCTGGACTGCCCTGCGTCCAACTCAAATGCAGAGCAATCTGATTGATTCTTCAATAATCTGAGATCACTGAGCAAGCCATTCCGTTCAAAGACAACCAGGGCGGCACAGTAGCCCAGTGGTTAGCACTGCTGCTTCAGAGCTCCAGGGACCTGAGTTTGATTCCCGGCTTGGGTCACTGTCTGTGTGGAAATTGCACATTCTCTTCGTGTCTGCGTGGGTTTCCTCCGGGTGCTCCGGTTTCCTCCCACAGTCCAAAGATGTGCGGGTTACGTTGATTGGCCATGCTAAAATTGCCCCTTACTGTCCTGAGATGCATAGGTTAGAGGGATTAGTGGTTAAAATATGTATGGGAATGGGGGTAGGGCCTGGGTGGGATTGTCGTCGGTGCAGACTCGATGGGCCGAATGGCCTCTTTCTGTACTGTAGGGTTTCTATGATGACGTGTGGGCAAATCCCCCAAATGAATTAATAAAAACTAAATAATGCTGAAAAGCAACGAAAATTAAAATGAGAACCTGGAAAATATGTAAGCTGGGTCACTTATCAATAGGACTATATACTATAGAAAACAAGATGTACTGCACCAGTTAAAATCAATCTATTACTGGTCCAAACTGCAGTATAGTTTATAATCACACTTTACAAAGAGAGTGAAGGGATGACAGAAAGTGCAATCAAGGTGCAATGGAACTGCTTCCAGGCATTATGGACTTCAGTTCTGTTGATATCTTGTGGAAGTTGGGCAAATTCTACTTGGAGAATAAAAGATTATCATCCGAATTGTGTACTTTCCAGATTCTGAAAAGCTGAGTTGAGAAACCGTTACCGAATTATTTTCGGTCTTTTTTTTTGAGTGATGTAGTTGTTACGAGGAGTGATGCTGCTCTGGAATCAATGCCGAAGTAACTACAGGGTCAGACTGTTCCGCCTTGGTTTTCCAGGATTGTTTTCATGTGGAGATGCCGGCGTTGGACTGGGGTAAAGTTGCTGAGCAGAGACTGATAGCCAAGTTCCGCACACATGAGGATGGCCTCGACCGAGATCTTGGGTTCATGTCACACTATCTGTAACTCCCACGACTTGCCTGGGGTTGCAAAATCTCACTAACTGTCCTGGCTGGAGACAATACACATCTTTTAAAACTGTGCTTAACCCTCTCTCAACTCACATTGTCCGTACGTTTAAGACTTGATTACCTGTAAATACTCACATTCCAAACATGATTTTGTAAATTGAGTTTGTGTCATTTTATGCCCTGTTTGTGAACAGAACTCCCACTTCCCCGACGAAGGAGCAGCGCTCCGAAAGCTAGTGGCTTTTGCTACCAAATAAACCTGTTGGACTTGAGCCTGGCGCTGTGAGACTTCTTACAGGACTTTTGTTTCCTGCAAAAAACAAACACAGCCCAACAGCACTCACCCATCCGATGTACATGCCAACTCATGCCACATCTTGCAGTTATACTATGGCCTGTCATGTATTCCATGCGAACTGGTGAAACTCTATTCATCCCAATGCCCTTCATATAAAAACAAAACATCATTGTTGCTCTATTTAATTAATTGTGTTGGTGAGAAACGGACACTCTATAGCTGATATTCTGTGTATTGTCCCCATAGACTGGCATTGAGCTATTGTTTCATATCCAGGGATAGCTCATTCCTCGCACTTGAGAGAAATGTCAGACTGGATGACAAGTGTTGACAGGCAAGTTCCACTTAGGAGGCAAGTATTTAACGCTACGTTCGCGTATTGAAATTACAATTAATGAACCAACTTGGCAGCTGGATAATGCAGGGTGAAAGAGGCACCTGAGAGGACGACGGCGAAGGTGAGGGAAGGAGAAGCAGCCACGAATAAAGAAAGCGAGGAAGGGAGGAGGTGGGGCAAGAAAACGTAGTTGGGGGAAATATAGAATCAGAACGGGGAAAGCAAGGATCTGAAAGAAAGGAGGAAACCATGAGAGGGGATGTTATTAGAGAGATGTAAGTACCAGATATATATATCGGAAGTGAGAAAGCGAGATCGTATTTCCCAGAGTAGAGAAATACTTGGCAATGAGAATTGAGAGTATTTTTCTAAACGGTCTGTGGAAAAGCTCAAAGGTAGAGGCTGTCCACATTCCTATGTGAAAATCGTTTGGTCTTGAGCTGTCTTCAATGCTTCCAGGCCAATCATCATCAAGAAGATAATGACTGGACAAAATGGCGATTCAGTGAGAGAGTATGGACAGCTGTACTGGCAGTTGGTGGGTCACATCTAGAGACTGGGGCTGCCAGAGACAATGAGACGGAGAGAGAAAGGGAGAGAGAGATAGAGCGCGAGAGAGATGTCAGAGAGTGAAAGGTGGGAGGGTGGGTGGGTCACATAAAGCGCATTAAGAGAGGGATTAATTTCATGTAACATTGTAAATGAAAAGAAGAATTTTGCACCAAGCAACAACACAGAATGTCTCTGTACATATATTAGGTCGCTACTGGGTTGTTATCACAGTTGAAATGGTGGAAAGAAATGGATTCAATTAATTTTCCGTAACAACATTCCTCAGTCAGTGTTGACATAATATCTGCACAGCAAGCTTTCAAAATAATGGTCTATGAATGAATATTGGCCAAAAGACACTGGGGAGAACTGTGGAGTTCTTTTTCTACGAGTATCAGTGGGATATGTACACGGGAAGAAATTTGAATCTCATCAGACAAAAATGAAGAAAACTGAGCAAAACTCCAATTGGCACTTCATTAGAATCCTTTTCCACACAAGGAGATGTCAAGATCAGGTATCAGCCGCCCGAGCGATAAATGGAAATAAATTAAAGAGCAAATTTTGAAAAGGGGCTTTCATAAGTATTTCAAAGTGAATCAAAAAGAAACGTAATGAGTAAAGAGCATATGTTGAATAGATACAATTCGGTGGCTCTTTCAAAGAGCCGACATGGGGACGATGGGCGAAATGGCAGCCTACTTAAAGAATTATTATTACTTTAAGCACGGTGAAGATTTCAGTTTGAAATTCACCGAATCAATCATTAGACAGATATGACTTTGACTATCACCAAAATGACACATAAACCTTGGAGAATGATTTATTATTTGATTGCAGTCACTGGTCTTCTCAATTAATGAACCATTCATTTAACATGCTAATGTTAGGACCCGAATGTCCCTGTGACCATTAACCACGAACAACAGGGCAACAGCATATAAACAACATCCCTGATCCACTGGTCAAACTGTGACACTGAGGTGGTTAATGGAAAATGAGGAATACTTTCCTGTCGCTCTTTGGTTTCCGACTGCTGCTGCATCGGTCAATGCTGATAAACGAATGAACGCAAGGGATTTGCTTGCGGATCAGTACGTTTCTCAGTAAAGGATCTACTGAAACGTCTCGAGGAACATTTGTAGGCCTTTCGGTCCTTCAAGGCTGTATTATCATACCAACAGAATATAGCTGATATTTGGCTAAAATTAATCAGCCCCGCTTGGCTGGACAGCCGATAATGGTCTGCTCAAATGGAAATGTAACCATGTCAGTTCTAAACTTTGAACAAAAAAAATCGATGTTTTAACGTGCGTCAGTTAACCAGCCTCGGGTATTTTAGTTGCCCATACTTCCCCTCAGTGATACGGTGGTTTAATCATCGAGCACAGTTCAAAACCCCCGCAGGCACTCTCTTCCCTGTGTCTGTAACATACTCGAACATAAAAACCCTCCCTCATTCTAATCACTTTTCTTCTCATCCTTCAAGCCATTTTTCGAAACGAAAATCTTCCAACAAGATTGGATCCACATTTAACAGAAATTTGTTTTTGTGATTTGCTGGTAGTTTTATTTCCAACATGTTCCTAGGAGGCAGACTGGGGCGTTGTTTTCTCAACGCTAAAAACGTTATATGTTGTGTCAAGATTCAACTCTGGTCTGCACATGAATTTGTGACACAACACTGGGAACGCAGTACATGGTTCCAGCCTACCCCTAACATGGGCACTCCTCACTTCGGCTACTTTGCACAAATACAGTTGCTCCTATTGTTGGTTAGCTCACGCATGGAACTGCTCGAAAAATATTGATCAAAAATGATAATTTGGCGACAGTCTTAAAATAGCCAAAGAGAAGGGGATAGGATGACAGAGGACATTCCACAGCTTTGTTCACAGCAACCTGTCGGCAAGGCTGCTAATGGCATATTGCTAACACAAATGTCAAGCAATGCACACCAGCACACAAAGTGCATTGCTCGCTTGGAGTGTGCAAACAATTCGGTTAAGCAGCACCAGGAGAAGCAATTGCTTACCGAGTCACAATTTTCTTAGGCCGAGGACCCTTGAGATTCTTGGGTAGTGGCATCAATTTATCCTTTTGGATTTTGTTTGGCAGGATGTTAAGAAAATGAAGGAGTCTGTTGAGCTGAGCAACTTCAAGAAGAGGAAAACAAAATTCTCGCATAATGTTCAGACACTTTAATGTGCTACAATTTTCGTCCTTTTGGGTAAGCTTATTTTCTGCCGAATCGGGATTCAATGCCTGCGAATCAGATGGAGGACAATGTTAATTCCTGTTATTCGGATCTCTGGATGATTTTGTCTATGCAATGACACACTGACACTATGCTTTTTAAGTCATTCGAATGAAACCCGCTGCATTTATCACTGCTCTCCCTGTCTCATTTCTCACTCTGGTCACTCTGTCAGCATATTAACAGTGAGGGTAGGATGGGTATTCAAAGGCCGGGTCGCACTGGTATCGTGCAGCTCCAAAATTGTCGTCCTCACAGGATCGTACCTTGCATGGAATGTCCTAGTTTTACCCGCCAGGAGCGAACCACTAAAGTTACACATTGTGGAGAGGTTCAAGCTGCGAATTTCTCAGCATCAACTCCAAACTATATGATGTATTATGGCATCAGGGAAAATATTGGAAACGAATGCTTTTGTTACGAGCACAGACAATCCGTTCTCAGCTGTTGAGTGTGTATCTCTGTATGTGAACCTCCCCGTGGAAGGCCTACCGGGGAGAGTGATGGCACCGGTTGGAAGCGCAGGATAAAGTCATTGATCGAAAATAGTAGTTTAATAAATAAAGTAGCATAGATTCCGTCAGAATAAATAAAAGGGTGTCACATTCGCAGGACGAATAGGATATGCACGTGGCAGATACGGCATATTGGCTAAATGTTGGCTCTATTGTTCACAATTACCATTGCAGCTCAGCCGGAGAAGTGCACCTTTGTGTTCCATTCCACCTGTTCTACCCTTTTACTTTGTCCTGATTTAATCTGAGTTTGTTTACTTGGTTTGGTTTGACCTAAAAAGAGGTCCACCTGTTCTACAGCGGAAAATATCGATCCTATATTACATTACATTGCTCAGAATATGACATCTAGTTGTACTGTAAGCTTGCACAAACACCTCAATTCCAAGCCGTTTATCAAAATAACATATCCAGCTTTCAGTCCGAAGAATATCGCTATGCAGGATCCCACTCCAATGTTCACACTGTCACATCCAGTTGTACAGCAGAAGAACATTCCACATTTCCAGCCCACACGAGTGTTCACATTAACATATTCAGCAGTATTGAAGAACAATAGCTCTGTGATCATTTTCATTCCATAGTTCACATTAACGCCCCCAGTTGTGCTATAGAGGAGCATTTATTTGTACAATGAAACCCTGTTTCTTTTTCACATCCAGCTGCAGGACTTATTAAGAACTATGTTTTCCAATCCATTAGATTGATCGGAATAACACATTTCACTGTGTGCAGAAGAACGTTTCTGTCTTACACTGTAGTTTACTGTTAACAGTAGCACATCAATCTGAATTGAATATGATCAACTAGATGGTGTATTCCATTTGACTATGCAGAATAAGGCATCCAACTGTCCTGACATCTGAAATACCTCTGGGCAGTAGTACACAATATTGTTCAGAATAACATATCCAGAAGAAGAACTGCTCCAAGTAAAATGGTTTACAATATAGTTTACAATAGCATATCCAGCTCCTATGAAGAACACCCTTTGTCGCATCCACCGATTTCACAAAGACAAACCCTGTAGTATTGTTGAAGAGCATTTCCAATCCATTCCAATTATTTGCTCATAATAACAGATCCAACTGTACCCCGGAACTACGTCTCTGCCTTCACTTTCAGCCTGACAAATACAATTCCATCAGTATTCTAGAAGAACTTCTGTGTTGCAAGACAACGTTCAGACTGAGGCCTCAAACTGCTCTGTGGAAGGACATCTAATTTTGCATTCTTGTCCATTGTTCAAAATAACATATCCAGCTGTGCTCCCGAAGATACCTGCAGTCCATTCCAGTTTTCTTCACAATGTGGGAACAAGCATTGCTGCGAAGCAACATCTCGTTTCAATTACAATTTCTTGTCCACGTTGACACAACCGGCTTTTCCATAGGAGACAATGCGTCTGTGAATTTTATCTCTGCTTCTCACAGTAACACAATCTGTTGTAATGCAGATGCCACACTGCCAGGGATCAAACTAAGATTTCGGCTTTTGTGACTGTCTTTGTGGAGTTTGCGAGTTCTCCCTGTGTTTGCATGAGTTTCCTCGGGGTGATCTGGATTCCTCACACAGCCCAAATATGTGCAGATTCGATGGAATAACCATGCTAAGTTTTCCCTTGAATATCCAAAGATGTGTAGGTTAGGTGAAGTAGACCTGGTAAATACGCAGGTTTACGGGGTTACAGTAGGAAGTTGGCCTGAGTAAGTTGCTCTTTTGGAGAGTCGTCGCAGTCTTAATGGGCCGAATAACCTACTTCCTTACTGCAGGAAGTCTATGATCCTATCCTTCTATAAATGTTTTCTCTGTTTTACATCAGTTTATTGGTCAGAGTTACACATCAATCTGTATGCCAGAGTTTTCTGTCCTCCATTCCACTCCATTGGACACAATTACACGTGTGTGTTCGTGTGCTTGTTTGTGTGTGTGTGTGTTTCTGTGTGTGTGCATTTATTGTGTTACGAGGTTGTTCTCTTCACCGACGCTGCCAGTCCTGCAGAGCATATCAAACAGTTCTTTATTTCTGTTTTTCACCATCTGCAGTATTTTGCATTCACTCCACTTCCAACTATCTGCACTAATGAAAATAATCACAGCTTCTCCAGTCTCTGCATGTGGTTGAAGTCCATGTTCTGACTCCTAAGAAAACAACGCCTGTCAATCTTGTGCCCTCGCCTTCTTACAAAAATGGGGTGGGCAGAAATCGACTCAATGTGCCAGTGGGAGATTTAAAGATAAACATTAAAACAAACATCTTGTGTTTGATTTGCAATTCTATGCGTCCATAAATGGAAGTCATGATGTGGAGATGCCGGCGTTGGACTGGGGTGAACACAGTAAGAGTTTTAACAACACCAGGTTAAAGTCCAACAGGTTTATTTGGTAGCAAATACCATTAGCTTTCGGAGCGCTGCTCCTTCATCAGATGGAGTGGAACATTTTCATACGCGTTTTCAATAACCATACGTATGACTGTGACGTTCTCCATTACTGCATTAATTAACTGGATCAGTTTCGGGCCATGGCCTCCCCTATTCCCAATTACTTCCATCACCGACCCTCACTCAACACTTCTATACCGGGTAAAAAGCTTCGGATTGTAACAGATTAACTGAATCTGTTTGTTTGGTGACTGTAATTAATGGCATTACCCATGGCACTTAACGGTGCCACTGGAAGCTTTCCATCTTTTATTAATAAGGGATTCATTTCAATGAATTCTCCCATCGTGTCCGCAGATCGACCAGCTCAGGTACTAACAAGGCCCAAGTGCTCCAGATAGAGGGAGAAGGGAGATCATAATCTGAAAATAATGGATTGTAATCTTTCAACAACGTACCAGAAACTGACAACGCATGACTGCAATGTTACAGCAATGGATCAGAATGTGAAAACACACGATTGGAATGTCCCAACAAGGATGACCTGAGTGGGCCTGGAGGTCTGGAGTCTGTGTCAATGCGTCCGCTTCAATGCGAGGAGGTTAACGGTTAAGACAGATGAACTTAGGGCCTTAATACTTATGTGGAATTTGGATGTGGTTGCGGTGATGAAGACTTGGTTAAAAGAGGGAAAGGACTGGCAGCTGAATATTCCGGGGTATAAGTGTTTTAGGCGAGACAGAGGAGGGGCTAAAAAAGGTGGGGGAGTAGCGATATTAGTTAGGGAGCATATTACCGCGGTGCAGAGGGTAGACAACTTAGAGGGGTCATGTACTGAGTCACTGTGGGTGGAACTCAGAAACAGGAAGGGCGCAGTCACTATGCTGGGGGTGTACTACAGACCACGCAACAGCCCACGGGAAGTGGAGCAAAAGATATGTTAGGAGATTCTGGATAGGTGAAGAAAATATATAATTGTTGTAGTGGGGGACTTTACTTTCCCTGGTAGAGACTGGAAAGTGCTTAGAGCTGGGGTTCCGGACGGGGAGGAATTTGTAAAATGCATACTGGAAGGTTCTTTGGAACATTATGCAGATAGCCCGACCAGAGAGGGGGTTATACTGGACCGAGTTCTGGGAAATGAGCCCGGTCCGGTCGTCAAAGTTTGGGTAGGGGAACCTGTGGCCAATAGTGACCACAACCTCTGTTAACTTTAGGATAGTAATGGACAAGGATGAGTGCTGTCCTACGGGCAGGGTGCTAAATTTGGGGAAGGCTAACTATAGCCGGATTCGGCAGGAATTGGTGGACGTTGATTGGGATAGGATGTTCGAGGGTAAGTCCGCGTCTGGCATGTGGGAGCTTTTTAAGGACCTATTGATAAGGCTGCAGGATAGGCATGTGCCTGTCAAAAGGAAAGAAAGAAAAGGTAGGGTTCGAGAGCAATGGATAACCAGGGAAATTGAGGATCTGATTAAAATGAAAAGGGAGGCATACGTTAATTCCAGGCAACAGAAAACAGATGGAGCTCTGGATGAATACAGAGAGAGTAGGAAAGAACTCAAACGGGGAGTTAGAAGGGCAAAAAGAGGTCACGAGATGTTCTTCGCAGGCAGGATTAAGGAGAATCCTAAGGCATTCTATTCATATATTAGGAACAAAAGAGTTGTCAGGGAGAAAATCGGACATCTCAGCGACAAAGGAGTGCAATTCTGCTTAGAACCCAAGGGAATAGGGGAGATCCTAAATGAATACTTTGCATCGGTATTCACGAAGGAGAGGGACGTGTTAACCGGGAGTGACTCAGAGCGAGGTGTTGACCGGTTAGAGAAAATCTCCATTAAAAGGGAGGAAGTGTGAGGTTTTTTAGGGAACATTAAAACTGACAAAGCCCCAGGGCCTGATGGCATCTATCCTCGACTGCTCAGGGAGATGAGAGATGAAATTGCTGGGCCTCTGACGGAAAACCTTGTCGCTTCTTTGGACACAGGTGAGGTCCCTGAGGATTGGAGGATAGCGAATGTGGTCCCGTTGTTTAAGAAGGGTAGCAGGGATAACCCGGGAAATTCGAGCTTGACGTCCGTGGTACGGAAGATGTTGGAGAGGATTCTTAGAGACAGGATGTATGTGCATTTAGAACGGAACAATCTGATTGGTGACAGACAGCATGGTTTTGTAAGAGGGAGGTCGTACCTTACAAATTTGGTGGAGTTTTTTGAAGAAGTGACAAAAACGGCTCAGGAAGGAAGGGCCATGGATGTCGTCTATATGGATTTCAGGAAGGCATTTGACAAAGTCACACATGGCAGATTGGTTAAGAAGGTTAAGGCTCATGGGATACAAGGAGAAGTAACTAGATGGGTGGAGAACTGGCTTGGCCATCGGAGACAGAGGGTAGCGTCCGAACGGTCTTTTTCCGGCTGGAGGTCTGTGACCAGTGGTGTTCCGCCGGGCTTTGTACTGGGACCTCTGCTATTTGTGACATATATAAATTATTGGGAAGAAGGTGTAACTGGTGTTATCAGCAAGTTTGCGGATGACACGAAGATGGTTGGACTTGCGGATAGCGATGAGCATTGTCGGGCAATACAGCAGGATATAAATAGGCTGGAAAATTGGGCGGAGAGGTGGCAGATAGAATTTAATCTGGATGAATGCGAGGTGATGCATTTTGGAAGAAATAATGCAAGGAGGAGTTTTACAACAAATGGCAGAGTCATCAAGAGTATAGAAACACAGAGGGACCTAGGTGTGCAAGTCCACAAATCCTTGAAGGTGGCAACACAGGTGGAGAAGGTGGTGAAGAAGGCATATGGTATGCTTGCCTTTATAGGACGGGGTATAGAGTATAAAAGTCTGATGATGCAGCTATGTAGAACGCTGGTTAGGCCACATTTGGAGTATTGCGTCCAGTTCTGGTCGCCACACTACCAGAAGGACGTGGAGGCGTTAGAGAGAGTGCACAGAAGGTTTACCAGGATGTTGCCTGCTATGGAGGGTCTTAGCTATGAGGAGAGATTGGGTAAACTGGGCTTGTTCTCCCTGGAAAGACGGAGAATGAGTGGAGATCTAATAGAGGTGTACAAGATTATGAAGGGGATAGATAGGGTGAACGGTGGGAAGATTTTTCCCAGATCAGAAGTGACGAGCACGGGGGGTCACGCGCTCAAGGTGAGAGGGGCGAAGTATAACTCAGATATTAGAGGGATGTTTTTTACACAGAGAGTGGTGGGTCCCGGAATGCGCTGTCTAGTAGGGTGGTGGAGGCAGACACGCCGACATCGTTTAAGATTTAGCTGGGAATGGAGGGATACAAACGATTGGTCTGATTGGACAAAGGAGTGGCACAGGCGTGGAGGGCAGAAGGTCCTGTTTTATGTGCTGTTTTGTTATTTGTTCTTTGGTTGTTCAAACGGCAAGAGTTTATCGTCTTACCTTTGGTATGCTTTTACATTTAAGATGTGTTATTATTAAAACATCGGTTAGAATATGCACTTTTCATTATTCAGTACGTGTACTATTCCTTCCTTGCTATTGTTGGGGTACCTGGTATGTCTATCCATCAAGCTACTTGCAATAGCTTATGCAATTTTCAGCGATGCTAAAATTGTTGTCATTTGCTCTGTCCACGTGCTGCTTTTTTCCGCCTCTGCAAAGTGGAAGTTTCCAATTGTTCTTAATTCGAGGTGGCATAGTGGCACAGTGGTTAGCACCGCTGTCTCACAGCGCCAGGGACATGGGTTTGACTCCTGGATTTGGTCACTGTCTGCACGTTCCCCCCATGTCTGAGTGGATTTCCTCCGGGTGCCGTGGTTTCATCCTCCAGTCTGAAAGACGTTATTGTTAGGTACATTGGTTATGCTAAATTCTCCCTCAGTATACCCGGCGCCGGAGTGTGGTAACTAGGGTATTTTCACCGTACATTCATTGCAGTGTTAATGTAAGCCAGTGGTTCCCAAACTTTTTTTCACGTTCGGAATAAAAATTTCCTCGCGCAACACCAAATTTTTTATTGATAAGAAAAACATTCAGAAACAAAAAAAAACTCCTCGCAGTGCTTGATTCATAACATAGAACATAACTACTTTATAATATGATCATGGGACATCCAGAATGTATAAAACAATGCAGCTACATAAAAACATGATTCATTCCCAAAATATACTTATAGACGAGCCTCTTACATATGTAACCTTAAGTAAGCATGCAAACTCAATGAGAGGTGTGAGCTTGTTTTTGTCAGGTTATCTCATATATATATATGGTCTAATTTGAGACAAACAAACTCTCATCTCTTCATCAACACAAAGAAGCCTTTCTCTTTACTGGTCTTTGACATTTGTCAGAGCTGAAAATCCCTGTTCACAACAATATATCGTGGAGAAATGCAGAATAATAGCTAATGCTCTTGAAGAGATGAGTGGATACTGTTTCTGGTTGTATGTCCGAAAAGAGTCCAGTGGCATACTCCCGTGTTTCATTTTCAAGGTGCGATCATTTGAAATACAGGTCATTTCCTCCTGCTCATCCAATGTCAGACCGGAACAGTTGGAATTCGCAAAGGGGTCTTTAACCCAGTCGAATTTTTCTGTCGACAATGATGGGAAGTAATGATCAATCTTTTCTACCAGTGTTGCAAGATGTTCCTGTATGAGGCCGTACAATTCATTGCTCGTTTTAAAACTTTTTACCAGTGGGAACATTTCGAGGTTATGTCGCACCGCTCCTCTGAGCCAGAGCTGAAGCTTTTTTTTGAATGCAGTTAGTTTGTCTGTAGTTGTGAGGATAATGTCATAGCGGCCTTGCATACTGGCACTGAGCACATTCAACCGGGAAAAGATATCGGCCAAAGATGCCAGATTTGCACACCAGTCATTGTCATCCAGTTGGTGGTACAATGGGTTCTCTTCTTGTTCCAAATACTCTCTTAATTCGTTCTTCAGTTCCAACACCCGATTTAATACTTCTCCGCGGGACATCCAGCGAACCTCCGAGTGCAGAAATAGGCATTGATGTTTTTATTCCATGTCTTTGCAGAGTTGAGCAAATAACCGCACCTTTAGTGGTTTTGCTTTGATGAAGTTCACAATGCGCACAGTCTGATCTCGAACCAACTTCAAATCAGCTACAAGGTGATTAATGCCTCTCTGTATAAAAAGCAGTGAGTTGATATTACATCTGGATTTTTCTGTTTGATGAGTGCCCCCAAGCCTCTCACATTCCCTTTCATACATCGCGCTCCATCCGTACAAATTCCAATTCAAGATTCCCATGAAATCTCAACTTTTTCCAAACACTCAGGCAAGGTTTGGAAAATATCTTGTCCTCTGGTATGTTTTTCAAGTTCCTTGCAAATTAGAAACTGTGTGACTATTTCGTCATTGTGAATGAATCTGATATAGGCAAGCAACTGTGCTTTTCCACTAATGTCGGTCGATTCATCAACTTGAATGGCAAATTTAGAATTCTTCATACTTTCGGAAACACGCTTCTCAATATTAGTTGACCTATCAACTATTCTTCTGCGAATTGTATTGCCAGACAAAGGATTTTCCATAACTTCTCGCTCAGCATCAAAACCAAACAAAGTTTTCACAATCAAGCTGCAGGTTGGCTGAATCAATTTTGCAGCTCGTGTATGTGGTTTTGTCTGTTGAGCAATCAATTCAGCCACTTGGTAAGATATAATCTGCATCTTATCTGAGACTGTCATTCGTTTTTCGAAATATGATCGTTGGCATTTCTGCTGCTCCAAAAGCCTTTCAAAATATTGAACATCCTTGCTTGCCAGATTTCCATGTTTTGACAACAGATGTCTTTTCATTTTGCTTGGGAAAGCTTCTCACCACAGATCAAACACAAAGGCCGAGGTACGTTTCCATCTCCAGTCCATGTGAAACCGAGACTCAGATAGCTATCCATATATTGTCGACAAACTTTCTTTTTTGGAGGTTTGCTTGGGCCTGCTACTGGTGTAGAAGTAAACGACTCTTCTTCAGCACTCTGTTCGAACGGCGATTCTGGATCACAACGTGGACACGGATCGTCCTCAGCATCATTGATGCTTTTGCTCTCACTTTGGAAAAATATCTGTCGATGTTTAAATGTTTCTTTGATTGTCCTTGAATCTTCCCGCCACACTTGCCATCGCCGCACCAATGTGGCCCGCCCCACCCTTTGGGGACCACTGATATAGACTAAGGATATTCAATGTCAGATGGCAATTTGAACTGCCCCATTTTCATCACTTTCCCTCCACAAATGTGAATCGGATGCCATAACGTCATGTCTTCTGACCCCGCATGATATTGAACACAACGATCAAATCTCAACAAAAGCATCTCCAATTAAAACAGTCCCGAATTTTCCAGCAGATCTGTAAGTGAATTTCATTACCCCTATAATGATGCTTATGCATTTTTACTGCTTTCAAATCAGTTCACGTAAATTTGAATAAATTAGTGCATGGAATGTGCAGCGTGTCTGAGGCGGAAAGGTTGGACAAACTGTGCCTACATCTGTTGGAGGTTAAATGTGTAGCAGGCCATTTGGTTTAAACACAAAATATTTTTAGGGGTTTCGACAGTATGGATGTGGATAGGGTATTTCGCGAATGGGAGGAGCAAGAACAAGGGTTCACTGTTACTATTAAAGGTCTTCCATTAAGACAGAGGTGAATATATTGTTGTCCTCTCTCAGGGGAACGTTGGTCTTCGGAACAATATTTCTCCAAAGCAGATGGAACCGCGGCTTTTGAATTATGGTACGGTAGAGATGGATAGATTCTTGGTAAGCAAGTGGCGATAGGCTGTTTGCATATGTGAGGTTATTTCCCTGGACTGCGTCAAAATAATTTGTATACATTTTTTTAAATGGTTAAAACTGTCAAAACCATCCAGATGTGTTCTCATGGACGGCCGATGAAACAGGTACAAACTCATTTACTTTTGTATTCAATGCACTTTGAAATAAACAGTTGGAATTTTGTGTGCTGTTCTGGTCACCTCACTGTAAGGGTGGATGTGATTGCACTGGAGGGGTACAGGAGAGATTCAACAGGATTTTTCCTGGGATGGTTCATCTGAACTATAAGGTGAGACCAGATGCTTTTGGATGTTCTTTTTTATAGTGCAGAGAAGTCTGAGGGAAGATTAAGGTGCATAGGGTTATGAGGGGCATGGAGAAGATGAATTGGAAGCAGCTGTTCCCCTTGGGTTGAGGGGCCAAACACGAGGCGGCATAGTGCTATGGTATGGTGGAGCAGATTCACAGGGGATTTCAGAGAACATTCCTTTCACAGAGTGGAGAGTGGAAATCTGCAATGCACTGTCTGGGGAGGTAGTGGAAACTGAAAATGTTGCAAACTTTAAAAACTATTTGGAAGAGCACGTATTACATTATAACACTGAAAGGATATGCAACAATCGCTGGACAATGGGATTAGTGCGATTGTAGTGGTAGTTACTGTCGGTGCAGACTCGATGAGCCGAAGGGTATTCTCTGTGTTGGACGATTCTATGACTCTATGGCAATATCATTTTCTAGTCATTTGTTGTAACTACTATCAATTTTTTTTGTCATGTACTGGAGCAGAAATGCCTCGATACAACAAAGTAGTACAATCTATCCACCTGAATAAGATAATGATTTGATTTCCTGCAACGTGCACAACTTACCTATAAGGAAAGTTCAGCTGCTAAATTTTTGATACCTCTCTTAAACTGCCTATCAGTATGTTCAGTTTTCATTAATGTCCTCACAGTTACTTCCCTGTCTATCTTAATATCATTTGCAAATTTAGAAATCATAAATTTGTAGTTCATTCCTTGATAGAGAAAGATCAGCAGCACAGATCATCGTTATGTCAGCCTTTCAAAACTGGATAGAGAAACTCACCAGGAATACCAATCAGTGTGAGCATAGGATAATAAAGGTATTGAATAACATAAAGTGCGTACTCGATCCGCCCATTCAACCAGCAGTGTCAGCTGAAGCTACTCTAACAAATCCCTTTCCAACGTTGTAACATTCGAATCTATTGTTCTGAGACCCTGATCCATTGCTGTATCATTCCAAACTATTGTTCCCAGATTCTCATCCATTGTTCTATCATTCCAATCGATTGTTCTCAGACTCTCACCCATTGCTGAGCAGTTCTAAATTATTGCTCTCAGATACAGATCAATTATTGTAATGTTTCAAACTATTGTTCCAATCCCTCCAATAACTCTCAGTTGAGCTACTGTTCCCTGTTGACGGTGTTACCAGTTCCTAACTTATAGAAGTGACTCCCGTATTATTGAAATAATGATGCCCTCCCATCAGACATAATTATCACGAATCCATAGAGAATTAAATTCATTTCTGTTACAAAACAAACTGGTTCCAGTAACCTGTTTTGATTTTTGGATTCCGCGGCTTCAATACCAATGATAGTCAGTTGACTGTCTGCGATGAGTTTAACATTATTTAATATAGTTATTAATAACGAACGTTTTGACTGTAGCAAATTACCTGCTTTGCTGAGACAATTCGACAGCTGACAGCTGATCACTGATCCGAGCGGAGCACCGAGCGAATGGCACGGAATACGCACTCTCTTTTTTCTCCCTACATTCCCTCGGCACATCATGGTCACCACTTTGATATTTGAAAGTCGGAACGGTATATTCCCTGTATCAGATTGGACAGCCAACCACATTCGGGATTAGCGTATTTGAATCATCGCATCATCCTGCCATCATCTGCCACACTCCCCCCTCCGCCCCCCCCCCCGCCCCCCGTTCCGCCCGCCCCCCGTCCCCTCTCCAACGGAAAATCACAATTCACTTTCCCCATGCCCTATCCGATGTCGCCATTCAGGATGAATCTCTGTGTCTGGTTGCTCGCAAACTTAAACGCAGGCATTCATTCACAAACCGCATCTAAAAATGGGGTTTTGGGGCTTCTTCTTGGGGGAGGAGAGCAGATAGTAAGTGAGTTGATCGAGTGGAAGTAAGATGACCGAGACTGAAAGTGCATGTGCATTAACCCAAACCAGTGGAAATGTTCGACGTAGAGGAAAACGAGAGGGGCGATGAATTCTAAGGCACAATGGCAAAAAGTTTGAGGGACAATCTGAGGTGCGTTGAGACCAGGAACCCTGAGCAAGAAAACTGATGAGACTCAAATCAGTAACAAAAAAACAGAGTCGATTGCTTCGCCATGCATCAAGTGAAATTCAATGTTTAAATAACAAACCGTTTGTGGAATTAACAATAATTACTGTTGGAAAAAATGCAATGCGTTATAAAATACAGGTCTCATGAATTGAGAAAATAAAGTAAAACGTTCACTAAACACTGTGTTTTAATTTATAATTCAGAGATCATATTTTGTTAATTTCTGTTCGTTCAATAATAAGTATCATTCAGTGACTTATCGATTTTGTGAAGTAGGGTATGGGACTGTGTTGTTGTGAATTTGTTCTTTATCGGATTCGCCGGACGTTTACCGTCCCGCCCGCCACGGAATCGGAGCGGAAGAGGGGTGGACAATGGAAATGTCCGTTGACTTCGGGCGTAGTTTAAGGTTTCGGGAGTCCTTTGTGCCATCACACATTATAAGTTGTCTGTTTGTGGTAACAGGCTGTGGCAGTGGATCTTAATGCATGTAGTGCAAAAAGATTATTTTTTTCAACTGTGGTCGCCACAATCTAAGAAGGATGTGATTGCACTACAACAGGTTTCAAGTTGAACGTGATCAGGAGACTTTGCACTCTCAAGCGTTGCGAGCTTATCTGGATTGTTTTCCTTTGAGCAGAGAAGGCTGGGAGGAACATCATCGAGGTGCACAGAATTATGGGTGGCATAGATAGAGTAAATAGGAAGGAATGTTTCCCGTAGTAGCCGGACAATAACCGGGGGGATAAATTATGGTAATGGCCAGGGGATTTCAATCGCAATTGAGGAAAAACATTTTCACCCTGAGGATGTCCAAAGTCTGGGACTCAATGTTGCACAGGTCGGTGAAGGGGGAATCCGCACTACATTTCATAAACATATAGGTGAGTACTTCAAATACAATAGCTGTACAAGAGGAGACGACACTGGAGGTTAAGACTCCCAAGGCAGTGACGGAATTGGTGACCAGCAGGCAGAGGAAGCGTTTGAGGCAGTGCAGGATTGCCCTGTGGCCATTCTCCTGAAAAACAACGATACCGTGTTGGATACTGTTGAAGGGAATAACCTTTCAGGGGAAAGCAGCAACATCAAATTCCTTGCACCACGGTTGCTTCTGCTGAAAAGGGGAGGAGAATAAAAGTGTGATAATGCAATCGTTATGGGGGATTCATTTGTAAGGGGAGAAGATAGGCGTTTCTGTGGCCGCAACCAAGACTTCAGGATGATATCTTGCCTCCCTTGTGCTAGGGCCAAGGATGCCTTGGGGCGGTTCCAGGACATTGTACAGTGGGAAGGTGAACAATCAGTCTTCGTGGTACACATTAGTACCAATTATATAGGTTAAAATAGGATGAGGTACTAAATGCAAATTATATGGAGTTACGAAGAAAGTTTTAAAATTCCGGACTTCAAAGCCTGTGATCTCAGGATTAATACCAGTTCCACGTGCTCGTCAAAGCAGAAATAACAGGATATATAGGATGAATACATGGCTGCAGCGATAGTGAGAGGGAGAGTGTTTCAGATTGCTGTGGAAATTGCAGCAGTTCTGGTGGAGGTGGGACCTTTACGAACAGGACAGATTATACCTGGGCAGGGTCAGGAACGATATCCAAGGGGGAGTATTGGCTAGAGGGGTTGGGGAACATTTAATCTAAAATTTATGGGAATGCGAACTATGCATGGAGTCACATGAGGGGAAATCAATCACAAAAAAGACAGAAGAGGAATGAGAATATGATATGCAGAGAAAGTAAGGGCAAATTCAAGTAGTTCCTCAGTGAGAAATAGTGCAAACAACAACAGTAATGTGAAAAAGACGAGCGTAAATGTGCTGTGTCTTAATGTCGGAGCATTCACAATACCGTGATTAAGTATTGCACAAATAGATGTATACTGGTAGGCTGTAATCGGGATTTCGGAGAGATGCTTACAGGGTGATGGGAACTTAAAATCGAGGGGTATTCAGTATTTTGGAACGTAAAAAGGTAAAGGCGTTGGAGTTGCTTTGCTAATTGAAGTGGAAATAAACACCATGCTGAGGAAGGATATTAATTCCGTTATTGTGAAAGTTATATGGATAGAGCTAAGAAACAATAAGTGGGCGAAGAAGCTTAGAAAGTATTGTATATTCGCCCCAAAATGTTGTGGTGATGTTGGGACTGACATTAAACGGGCAATGACAGATATATCCGGAAACGGAACATTTGTTATTATGATTCATTTTAATCTGCATATAGATTGGGCTAATCAAATTTGTCACAATACCGTACAAGAGGCATACATGGAGTGTATACGGGATGCTTTCTGGACCAATATGTTGAGGAACCAACTAAAGAACAGACCATCCAAGACTGTGCATTGTAGAATTATAAAGGAACAGTTGGTAACCTAGTTGTGAGAGAACAGTTGGTGATAAGCGACCACAACATGACAGATATTTTCAATAAGATCAAGAGTGACCTAGTTGATGCTGAGAATATGGCCCTAAATCATACGTTTTAAAAATGAACTGCAATGATTTGAGGCACGAGTTGGCAATGATAGATTAGGAAGTCTGACTTATACCGGTGACGGTGATAGGCAATGGCAAACATTCAAGGAGAACACTTGTCAACTGCAACAATTGCTTATTACTCTCTGGCGAAGAAGAAAACTGGAAAGGTGGCCAAACGATGGCTTCCAAGGGAAACTGGGAGAGGCATACATATTGGTAAGAAAAACAGCAGACCCTGCGTATTGTGAACAGATACAATTCAACAAATACCGACGAAAGGACTGGTTAAAAACTATAAAATAGAGTACGAGTGTGAGCTTGTCAGGTAACGTTTTAATAAACTGTATATATTTATACAAGTTTATGAGGAGAACAATTTGGGGGAAGACAATTGTAGGTCCCTTACAGATAGAATCAGGGGAATTTATAATGAGAAACAAAGTAATGGACGACAAATTGAATCCATACTTTTGTTCTGTCTTCACAAAGGAGGGCACAAATAGAGACTCAGAAACGTTTGGAGCAGACGGTTTAGTGAAAGGGAGCAATTGAAGGAGATCAGTATGAGTAGAGATAGAGTTCGAGAACGTGGAGATGATGAGAGAAGCCAGTGGTTTTTGTTTATTTGGACTTTCAGAAGGCTTTCGACGAAATATCACATACGCGTGTGTAGAGTGTGTTCTCACACCTCCTCAGACCATCACATCTTTATTGTCTTTCCTTTCCAGTATCAAATCTGCGATTCGGATACATTTTTATTTATGTCATAGACAATTCAATAGCTTCATTGTCCCCTTTCCCCACCTCTGCAAATAGCTCCATGGCCAGCCCCACACCTCCACTGCCATTTCTCCATCAACTAGCATCCATCCCAGGTACAAATCTCTGTAATACCCTTTCTCAAGCTCTTTAAAAAAAGAAAAAAGAGTTAACTTTGATTTGTTAACTATAAATAGGCTTACATACACACTGTAACCCCTATCTGATCATTAGCACTTCCCAATTATATATCTATTCAAGTGGTGAGGATACCTTGCAGTGAGGGTTCCGCAAAGAGTTTACAAAGGCATATAGACAGGGTAAGTGAATGGTTAAAACCCAGGAGGTTGTACTGTAATGTAGGAAAATGTAATGTTATACACTTTGTTAGAAAGATTATAGTAACTGAATATTAATCAAACGAGGAAAGACTGCAGATACCTGCAGCAGGGAGAGATTCAGAATATTGGTACATAAATTATAGAAAGCTAGCATGCAGGAATAGGGAAGGCAAGCATAACGAAGTGAAGTGCTCGGTGGAACAAGGCCATAAAGAGACTTAAAAGGACATATTGGAATGCTACTGTCGTAATTCAGCCAAACGCCAGTTCAGCGTCACCAACATTTTTTTTTTGTGCATCAAAGTTAATTGTTCCTCCTGCAGCTTACAGTCAGACAGCTTTCACCTCGGCATCTACAAGCCTGCTCCTGGTCAAGTTACATGTTTCAAAAACCCGCTGGATGCACCCCACTTTGCGAGCCTCAGTTCTCTCAATAAGGAAGCTCGGACTCAAAGAAGCGCACAGAAATATATATTGATGATCTGCTGTGGTCGTTGAGGTCTCGATAACATCCTGCTCAGGTTCCACTTCAGCCTGGAGGCCCACTTCTTAAGCGCTCATTTCAGAGTCCATGTCATCACCATCCAGAGTGGGAACTCGGAATCACCTTTAAGCTGTGGACAGCCATTGGCAAGGCCTATCTCCATGGCCAGTGGTGGGATGCCTCGCGCACGGAGAACCTGACCATGAGGTGGCCTCTGTGCTTCTTCCGGTTGGTATTCTGAACTTTGACGTTTTAGGATACTGATCGTTATTTCACCCAAACGATTGTAGGGATCCATTTGGGACCATGCTGAAAGTTCCTTAAATGAATCAGGTCAACCGTTGCGTAAGTTATTTTGGACCTTGTCGAATCAAAGTTTCTTTTTCAGTTTTCCTTCTGGGACACCACTCTATCCACCACGTTTGTGAATACGAACCGACATTCCATTAATAGCGATGCTGGAGCCACACATGTTGTAGTTCACGGTGCGGTGCGATACAACTTGAAGAGGTCCAGTAAGGCGTTATGGTCGAGGACCATACAATAATCACCTAAGACGCATTGGTGGCACTTGTTCATACCAAAAGCGACCACCAGCTTTTCCTTCCCAATTTGAGGATATCATCATTCTGCATCCAACAGGTCCAGGAGCCACACACGATGGGCTACTCCATCTGTCTTTTCAGCAATTGACATCACTGCACCAACTCTGTATGGGGAGAGGTCATCAAGATAAAATAAGAATCAAAATTTTCGGGTCGAAAAGGGCCAGTATGTTAATGACAGTAACTGGCGTTTAACTATAGACGAAGCCACTGCCTGCGGAGATTCCAAGGACCATCTGTGATATATTCGGAATAAGGTATGCAAGTTGGTAGCATCGAAGCCAAATTCAGGATATATTTTCTGTAATAATTTACTTACTGCAAAAAGTATTGAATTCCGTGGTGTTAGTTGGGTTGATGTTTCCTTGATGGCTTTTAATTTATCCTCCACTGGATGTAACCACCTTCCATCTACTTGGCTGCCTAAATAGGTTACTTCAGCTGTTTGGAAAACGCATTTCTTCCCCATCGAGCGTACTCCCGCTCTGGAAACCTTGCAATACTTCTTCTAGGTTCGGCAGTTGTTCCTCTTCTAAATCCCCCGTGACCAAAAAATCATCTAAGGAAACTGCTGCTTTGTCTCGCCCATGAAGGGTGTTCACTATTATTCTTCGGAAGATGACACACGCTGATGGGGCCCACGCACACACTGTTGAGATCCCGAAGGGTATACGGGTTTATTCATTCAGTCCTTTTTGTGTTTTGATAGTCATAGATATTTCAGGGTAACTCGTCCAATTCAAGTTGAGGATAGGCGTGGTTCATGTCCAAATTGCAGGACAGCTTGCCACCCGTTAACGTGGCGTACAATTCTTCAATCCTGGGCATGCAGTACAATAACGAGCTTGGATACCCGATTGACAGTTATTTAATTAAGACGAACTGAAGAGGAGTAGGGTGGGCAAAGCCCGTTCTGCAATTTGCACAGGTCTTATTATACCCAAGACTTCAAGGCGCGTTAGTTCAATTTCCACGTTCTCTCGCCTGGATTCAGGGATTGGTTCACCTCTGATATACCCCAGATGGAGTATTAGTGTCAACGTAGATCTTGGCCCTGACTCTTTCTATTTTCCCCAGGCCCTCCTGAAAAGCTCCAGGGTATCTCCTGATATCATCGTACAGTCCCCACATGCCTCGCCTGCAGATCTTCAGCAGGTTAGACAATTGTAATCTGCAGGACCCAATTGTACCTCAGGCAGGCTTTGTCCATTCCCCCGCACAACAATGAATGACAGACGATCTGATTACTGTTTAGATGTCACTGCGGCCACTGTGGTGCCTTTTATTTGTAAATCTTCCCGCGTGTAGGTGTTTAGCTGGTCCATCAAAACTTCCAAACTCAGGTATTGGATCCCCGATTGGAAGTGCTCACAGGTCTGTTCTGTGATAATGGAGACTGCGACGCCAGTATCCACCTTCATCTTCAAGAGATGGCCATTTACGTAACTCAAATATTCCCAGTTGTTATAATACGATTTAGTTGTCGTGTCCCTGTCTCTGTAAAAGGGGATACCTGTAAGTTAAATACAGAGAATAGCTTTGGCTTTCTTCTTAGGCAGCACATTTTTATTTCCCATTTCTGAAACATCACCGTGGTTTTGCACTTCGACAACGCTTGCAGCAGTGATTCAACTATCAAGTGCATCTCTTTGGAGCATGTTCTTTAATACTCTTCGTGCTCGCATTGACTACCTAGTGATGCCTTTAGCATTCCGATAATGAATGGGTATTTTTCATCCCTGATTGACACAAGCGCTCTGCATTGAGTACTGTTTGCATGTGATGCCTACCCCCGGCTGAAAGATATAGCTAGCTGATGCCCCTTGTAACTACTGATCCCCTTGTGTGGCATGTTCAATTGACAAGGCTACCTCAATGGACTTTATAAAGTCGACGTTGGGTTTTGCCAAGAGATACCTTTGAGTGGTTCGGTCTTTTATGTCAAATACAAATCTGCCCCACAACATTTCATTCAGAGATGATCCAATTCCGCAGTGTTCAACAAGTTTCTGCCACTTGGCCAAGAACTCAGTGGCAGATTCCACAGGGGATCCGCAAGCAATATTGAAGCGATATCTCTGGACTTTGCAGGGGAGTTCAGGTTGTCGTGTATTTTCATCAGGCCGACGAGTTCATAATTTATTTTTTGATTTGTGGCATCAGGAGAGATTCGGCGTATTAGTAAACTGAAAGTCGGGGCCCGGCATGCTATTAGCAATGTCACCTTTTCTTTTTTTATCTCCTTCAATGTTGTTAGCACGGACGATATAATGCATGCAGTGTATTGGACCCAGTCTTCTCCCAATGGTGTCACAGGGTTCAAGTTTCCCGAAAAGATGCATAATTACTTTTTCTTACCAGAGAAATTCTTGATGTTTGAAGTTTGTCTGCAGGGTATGGTGGAGGAAAATGCATTGTTTTCTCCTCGATACCAATGTAATAATTCAGCCAAATGCCGTCCCCAACACCTTTTATTGTGCCCCAAAGGAAAATACCACTCCCGCAGTTTACAGCCATATAATCCTCAACTCGGGACCTACAAATCCGATCCGGGCACAGCTACTGGCTTAAAATCCCCGGCTGGCTGTTCCTCATTGGGCGAGTCTCTACTCACTCGAGACGGCATCTGGTACACCACAAACCGCACGCTTAGACCTATTCGTGAGTCCTGTTGTTGTCACAACACAGTACGAGTTTTCACAACACCAATTTTCACAAACACCCATTTTCTTCCTTTGGAGCAATGGTGAACAATCACTGAAACAACTATATGATGACATCAACAAGTTCTAGCCCACCATCAGACTCACCATAGACTACTCTCCGGAATCGGTTGCATTCTTGGACACACGCATCTCCGTTAAGGACGGTCACCTCAGCACCTCACTGTACCGCAAGCCCACGGATAACCTCACGATGCTCCACTTCTCCAGCTTCCACGCTAACCACGTTAAAGAAGCCATCCCCTATGGACAAGCCCTCCATATACACAGGATCTGCTCGGATGAGGAGGAGCACAACAGACACCTCCAGACGCTGAAAGATGCCCTCATAAGAACAGGATATGGCGCTCGACTCATCGATCGACAGTTCCGACGCGCCACAGCGAAAAACTGCACCGACCTCCTCAGAAGACAAACATGGGACACGGTGGACAGAGTACCCTTCAACACCCAGTACTTCCCCGGAGCGGAGAAGGTACAGCATCTCCTCCGGAGCCTTCATTATGTCATTGATGAAGACGAACATCTCGCCAATGCCATCCCCACACCCCACTTCTTGCCTTCAAACAACCGCACAACCTCAAACAGACCATTGTCCGCAGCAAACTACCCAGCCTTCAGGAGAACAGCGAACACGACACCACACAACCCTGCCACTGCAACCTCTGCAAGATGTGCTGGATCATCGACATGGATGCCATCATCTCACGTGAGAACACCATCTACCAGGTACATGGTACCTACTCTTGCAACTTGGCCAACGCTGTCTACCTGATACGCTGCAGGAAAAGGATGTCCCGAGGCATGGTACATTGGGGAAACCATGCAGTCACTACGACAACGGATGAATAGCCTGGGAATGGAGGGATATAAACGATTGGTCTAGTTGGACCATGGAGCGGCACAGGCTTGGAGGGCCGAAGGGCCTGTTTCCTGTGCTGTACTGTTCTTTGTTCTTTGAATAAACACCGCTCGACAATCACCAGGCAAGACTGTCTTCTTCCTGTGGGGAAGCACTTCAGCGGTCACGGGCATTCAGCCTCTGATCTTCTGGTAAGCGTTCTCCAAGGTGGCCTTCACGACACACAACAGCGCAGAGTCGCTGAACAGAAACTGATAGCCAAGTTCCGCACACATGAGGACGGCCTAAACTGGGATGTTGGGTTTATGTCACACTATCTGTAACCCCCACAGCTTGCCTCCTGGACTTGCAGAATCTCACTGCCTGTCCTGTCTGGAGACAAGACACATCTCTTTAACCTGTGCTTAATGCTCCCTCCACTCACATTGTCTGTATCTTTAAGACCTGGTTGGCTCTCGAGATTCGGATTCCAATCAGTATTCTGTTACTTGATTTTGTGTCTCTGTGCCCTGTTTGAGAGCAGATTTCTATTCCATCTGACGAAGGAGCAGCGCTCCGAAAGCGAATGACATTTGCTACCAAATAAACCTTTTGGACTTTAACATGGTGTTGTGAAAACACTTACTGTGTTTACCCCAGTCCAGCGCCGGCATCTCCACATCATGACTACCATCGTTTTCACAACAGGCATACTGCTGTTTCTGTGTTTTACTTTATGTTGTATCCGGGCAGCATCAATGGAGGACAGTGAAAATGTTCACCCAGCGAACATTTCCAGTGATCTGGCGAGGCAGATATTTTCATTGCGAGATTCAGATCTGAAAGTTCAGTTCAGGTGAACATGGGGTGCAGTCGATTCAAGTACTCAAACTGTTTTGATCTAATCTCAAAGTTCAAACGCATACAACCCATTACAATCCACCTGCATTCAACACATCACATTTCAGTTGCATACAGCACATCATATTTCAAGAGTATGCAACATATCAGCGTGGACCTCCAGAAAACGCAACATTGTTGAACTGCATGCAACCGATCGCAGTCCCCCCTCTCCTCAGCTTTGAAGAAGAGGAAAATGATCTCGAAACTTTAACCATGTATCTCCTCTCACAGATGTTGCCGCAGATGCTGTTCTTTCTCCAGTCTTTCACGCTCCCATTATAGATAGTAATAAGCTTGATGACCTTCTTAATTTCAAAGAAATAAAGATTTTTTTCTGAAGCACTCCTCACCATCAAAGGATAATTGTATGCACCAGATTCAAAATAATAATTTGTAATACTTAGATGGAACGAAAATTAATCTTGAACCCACAAACCCACTGAACATTTGTTTTACAATTTATTTCGGAAACCCCGTGTAACAAAGGTGCGTTTTGTGTGTGGTTCCGTGATTCATATTTCATGTTCGCTGGGTGCTATTATTCCTGGTGAAGAATGCAGTTCATTACATGGGTGTCATGTCCATAGTATTAACTGGAAAAGCAAGCTATATTGAACCAATTGTAGGTCTTACGAGTAAAAATGTTGGTGGCGGTTGGGGGGTGGGGTGGGGGGGGGGGGGCGGTGGGCGGGGGGGAGGGGGGGAGGTGGGAGCGGGGGCTACAGCTTCTGTGCAAAATGGATCTTATACATGTAGACCTGTCACGAATTCGAAATCTTGTGTAACCGCTTCGTGCTCTGGTCCAGGAAAATCGGACAACACTCTTTCGTTTTCTAAACAATGTGAAGTGATCCGATTGAAACTTACGACATTTTTGCTATGTATGCTGGATGCAGACAGAGCGTCCCCTTGTCCATGAGTCCAAAATAATCTATCAGAGTCTCAGAATAAGGGTCAGGCCATTTAAGAATGTGGTACAGACAATGTTTATTTTTCGCTGAGATAGTGGTGCGTCATTCAAACGTCCTATTCAAATTATAAAAAGGTTAGATATCTAAATCAAATGGACATCTCTGAATATGGAATGAGTGGGGAAATGTCGAGGATGTAGTGCATGATCTGCCACGACCTCCCTGAGTGGGAGCTAAATCTCGACTGCCGAATTCCTTTCTTCAGCTTCAATGTTCCTTTGTTCTGAATGTTTACTTGAATTTTAATTACGAGGCCAGTAAAATATTTTTAATTTTTCAGTGGTATTATTTTAACACGTTTCCAACGTGGTAAACCAATGTATAATTTCAACAATTAGTAAGATCAACAGGCATAACACTTGCTGCAGGTGACGGGTCTCTTTTGCCCATTGTTCGTGTTGGCTGTAACCTTTGCCATTTTTAACTTTACTGGGGCACGATTAATTTGGACACATATTGAGACACACAATGATATATATATATATATATATATATATATATATATATATATATATATATATATATGTGTGTGTGTGTGTGTGTGTGTGTGTATGTATATATATTTATATATATATACATATATATATATATATATATATATATATATATAAATATATATACACACACACACACACACACACACACATATATATATATATATATATATATATATATATATATATATATATATATATATATATAAAACAACTGCACAACAAAGCACTCAGCGATTGCTGTTGTTCAACAATTTGATCTATTCCAGAATCAGTCCATTCCAGGCACCAAAAAGGGGGAGAACTATTTAATAAAGGTCATTCGTCTGGTACAAATCCCAACACGTGGAAAAACGAGTTCGGAGGTAAATTGAAGCAACTTTGAATCGCCTCCGTGCCGGATTTCTTTCTTTTGCCTTTGTTCACTGGTGATGGAGCAAACAATTGGAAACACTGAACGGTGTGTGTTATATGCAACTTCTCAGAAAACACACTTTGTAAATAGATAAGTAGTTTGTAAGGAAAATTTGGACAAACGACGATCTGAAGACTTCCCCATGGCACAAATGCTGCACTAATTCAGAGTTGTGGGCGTGTATTTTTCTTGATTACTGAAACCATTCATATAGGCAGATACAAACTAGATTTAGTAAGTTCGCCAGATGCTACTTTTTTCTTCATTATTCTCCTTTATTCCTTCATGGAATGTTGGCGTCCATTACAACATTTAAAGGTCAACAACATTGCTGGAGACTTGGTAAGGACAGCATGTTTCCTTACTTACCAAAAGGGTACTGTTGAAACACATTGCTTTCATGGTCCTAAAATGATTTTTAATTCCAGATTATTATTTAATTCAAATGTCATCATTTACCATGGTGGGATTGGAAAACCGGTTCCCAGAGCATTACTGTCCCAGACCCTCCCAGGGCGGCACGGCAGCACAGTGGGTAGCACTGCTGCTTCACAGCTCCGGGGACCTTGGTTCGATTCCCGTCTTGGATTACTGTCTATGTGGAGTTTGTACATTCCCCTGGCGTCTGCGTGAGTTTGCTCCGGTTTCTCCGGTTTCCACCCACAGTCCAAAGATGTGCGGGTTAGGTTGATTGGCCATGCTGAAATTGCCCTCAGTGTCCTGGGATGCGTAGGTTAGAGGGATTAGTGGGTAAAATATGTAGGGATATGGGGGTAGGGTCTGGGTGGGATTGTGGTCGGTGCAGACTCGATGGGCCGAATGGCCTCTTTCTGTGCTGTAAGGGTTCTAAGATTTCTTCGAAGATAGCCTGGATCTCTTGATGGCTATTCTAGTGGCAACACTGATATGCCACTGCATCCATCGTTTAAATATTTGTTTGCGTCTTATTACTCGAACAAAGGATCGAACTTTGAGTTCTGAGTACTTCGCGTTGAAAAATGTCTTTTTTTTCTATTCAGCGATTCTCCTTCTCTATCACTGCATGGAAAAATATTGTATTTTGCCTGCCAGAAATGAAGTAAATTTGCAACTTTCCCTTGTGGGAATATTAATTAGGCTCTCCAGTCAGAATGTGGGTTTCAATAAGAAACTGACCCCCACTCCAACATTTGACTCGTCAGTTGTTTGAACCAGTGAATAATGTTAAATGTGCATTCTTCTCTGATGCATATTCACTGAAGTATTTGCATTTCTGAAAGGCAATCGTGTCACTTAGATATTGCAGCTGCCACTGAGAAGGCCAGGGATGGATTGTGTCTCCTCCTGGCTTGATCTCGCTTGGAACGTTTCATTATATTTAGTTTCGAATGCTTGACGAAATTTGTAGTCCTTGTGTTCACGAGAATCACTGTATCTGCATTGTGCTGCCGGAAAGTGATCAAAGACGCAGTCATCTTACTGGATCCTTGAATAACTATCTGCAAAGAACCACAAAACCAGCAAGCAACAAGGAACAGTTCCTGGTTTTAGTAACGTTACCACCAAACGTACCTTCCCTTTATGGGGATTATTTACTCCCTGCTCAATGACTGCATTGATACTGAAAGTAGCTCCTTTAAATATGTCATCCCGGAAAATAATTTCCCTTCTATGCATCTAAATGGCAACATCCAATCACCATGTAGTAGCTTGCCCCTAACCCGTGCCCTGGTTAATGGAAAAGACGACATTTATGGCTTTTGTGTTGTTTCTGAAAGCAAAGATTCTCTATGTGTCTCCATCCATGAATGCTCTGTCAGTTACCAACCACCAACTTTGAGACTCTGAAACAACATTTCCATTCGGTGACACGACCCATTATTATATAAACACTCCATGATTCTTCCATGCAGTCAATGCGAGGAAATACATGTGAAGAGCAAACATGTGAATCCAGGGCTGCAATGTCAGTGACATCTCTACCACTCTTTCACTTGTCATGCGAAGAATATATTGACATTCAATCTGCGTGTGCAGAACCGAACGATGAATCTTACTCAGGTGTCATTCTGAGTACGAACTGTCCCAAGCTTTTCATTTATTTTGATTTTTAGGACATAAAAATGGATTTTCTGACTCTGGCGTGAAGAACCGTGTCTTCGTGAAATTGTACGAAAATATCTGGTCTGTACGTCACACCACTCTTCACATTTTATTTATGCTTGCTTAGATCTTTGTCGATAATATTCAGAGATCTGTTATCTTCATTCATGCCTATTTAATTTGCGTGCAATTTTGATCTCTAATGTCAGCAGTCTTGTTTGAAGGATGAGTTAACACCGCCTGTTTGCTCAGTGGCTGTAATTAATCAGTGTATCCATGGAGTCAAGATGTGTCTGGAGAGACATCGCACAACGTATATTAAAGGAATCAGCTGACTGTGATGTTCCATAGAGTCAACGAGAACGTTCATACATGAACTGGATTAACCTGATGAACAGAGAGTGCGAAAGAGACTACAACAATGGCAATAGATTATCAATCAGAGGCAAGGATACATTATTATATTCTGGACATACAAAAAATCTACTATCCAGTTCTCGCTGCTGTTGCTGTACCTGGTGAGTTTCCTCGTTCAATTAATAACATTTTGAATCGTGTTTTGCTCCATTATAACAGTTGGTATATACATCATGAACATCAAGCTATTGCATGCATTCGGCTGAATGGTTTTACTCTCTGCAAAGTGTTTAAATTATATTTAATTAATATACATTCAGACTTGCCAAATTATCCCTTGTGCACAAGAGAAGGTTTCTGCCTTCCGTTAGCTCCAATTGCCAAGGCTGCCGAAAGTACACGAATCATCACAACATGTTCCAAGTTCTGTGATGTTTCTGACTGGGGTCCATAATCGGGCGACTCCTGCTATTGATTAAGTATGGGGAAGGATCACAAAACTGAAAGCTAATACTTGGATCCGCTTGAATCCTTCGCCAGAGGCGACATCGATGTCCATAGTCATAGATTAAGGATGAAACTGATGCCCCACAACATCAGAATTGTACTTTACCCTTTGCTGTGCCACTAATACCAATTCAAATATGCAAAAACCTCGAACAACAACCTTGGCAGGAACACACTTTCGCAACCCAGCAGCAACCGACATCTGCCAGAAAGGTCCATCCATAATTCTGTTACCAGTGAGGACATCCCTATGCTCTGCTGACTGAACTGAATCCTCCTGAAGAACAGTTTGTGTTCTTCTAAAAACAGTATTGTCAGTTGCTCCACATTCCGTTCACTCATCACTGTTTTTCATGGTGACACACATACCCTGCATGACAGGAATTTTAACATCCCCATTATTGCTCCTCAATCCCACAGGCATGGCTCCGGTCCATCTGTGGAACAACCAACAATCATAGTGCAGTGAAGACATTTATTGTGCTGCAACAGTGATCGCATGTGCTTCCGGGATTTTAATTGATGCACCATTTGCAGACGCACGATCAGCTGCCTTGGCGCGGTGCCCTCCAAAGCGCTCCCCCTTCCTCCATCCACTGCTACATTTAACATTTGGCTCTATGCCGAGCTCATTGAGAACACTTCCCATTTTTCCCCTGCCGTTGTGTCACAGAAAATAAATTTATCTGTATTGATGATGTTCTTGGTTTGGGACGTTTAAATGTAGTTATAAAGACCATATGCATATTTCTTGAATTTTGTATGTGTCCGTCTACCTTACTGCATGTCTGTCTGCCTATCTCTCTGTCTCTCTGTCTGTCTGTCTGCCTGCCTGCCTATATACCTATCTATATACCTATCTATCTATCTATCTATCTATCTATCTATCTATCTATCTATCTATCTATCTATCTATCTATCTATCTATCGATCTATCTATCTATCTATCTATCGATCTATCTATCGATCTGTCCCTCTGTCTGTTCATCCGCCCGTGTGTCCTTCCATCAGACTGTCTGTCTGTCCGTCCGCCGGTCTGTCTATCTACACTACGTATATCTTTCTCAAACTATTATTAATGGTATATAACTGACAATTTTGCCTTGTATCGAATCTGATTTGATGTGGCTCAGAACCCAAATGCAGATTTAACGTTCAATCTCCGTATTTCTCAAATGACACGAATGTTCCTTTTCACGTTGTTTGATGAAACTGCAATCTTAATGGTCTGAAGTGTAAGCTTCGTTAATGCCTCAATATTCAGCGTACTATGATAAGACCATAAGACCATAAGGCATAGGAGCGGAAGTAAGGCCATTCGGCCCATCGAGTCCACTCCACCATTCAATCATGGTTGATTTCAACTCCATTTACCCGCTCTCTCCCCATAGCCCTTAATTCCTCGAGAAATCAAGAATTTATCAATTTCTGTCTTGAAGACGCTCAACGTCTCTGCCTCCACAGCCCTCTGTGGCAATGAATTCCACAGACCCACCACTCTCTGGCTGAAGACATTTCTCCTCATCTCTGTTCTAAAGTGACTCCCTTTTATTCTAAGGCTGTAACCCCGCATCCTAGTCTCCCCTGTTAATGGAAACAACTTCCCTACGTCCATCCTATCTAAGCCGTTCATTATCTTGTAAGTTTCTATCAGATCTCCCCTCAAACTCCTAAACTCCAATGAATATAATCCCACGATCCTCAGACGTTCATCGTATGTCAGGCCTACCATTCCTGGGATCATCCGTGTGAATCTCCGCTGGACCCGCACCAGTGCCAGTATGTCCTTCCTGAGGTGCGGGGCCCAAAATTGCTCACAGTACTCCAAATGGGGCCTAACCAGTGCTTTATAAAGCCTCAGAAGTACATCCCTGCTTTTGTATTCCAAGCCTCTTGAGATAAATGACAACATTACATTTGCTTTCTTAATTACGGACTCAACCTGCAAGTTTACCTTGAGAGAATCCTGGACTAGGACTCCCAAGTCCCTTTGCACTTTAGCATTATGAATTTTGTCACCGTTTAGAAAATAGTCCATGCCTCTATTCTTTTTTCCAAAGTGTACGACCTCGCACTTGCCCACGTTGAATTTCATCAGCCACTTCTTGGACCACTCTCCTAAACTGTCTAAATCTTTCTGCAGCCTCCCCACCTCCTCAATACTACCTGCCCCTCCACCTATCTTTGTATCATCGGCAAACTTGGCCAGAATGCTCCCAGTCCCGTCATCTAGCTCGTTAATATATAAAGAGAACAGCTGTGGCCCCAACACTGAACCCTGCGGGACACCACTTGTCACCGGTTGCCATTCTGAGAAAGAACCTTTTATCCCAACTCTCTGCCTTCTGTCTGACAGCCAATCGTCAATCCATGTTAGTACCTTGCCTCGAATACCATGGGCCCTTATTTTACTCAGCAATCTCCCGTGAGGCACCTTGTCAAAGGCCTTTTGGAAGTCAAGATAGATAACATCCATTGGCTCTCCTTGGTCTAACCTATTTGTTATCTCTTCAAAGAACTCTAACAGGTTTGTCAGGCACGACCTCCCCTTACTAAATCCATGCTGACTTGTCTTAATCCGACCCTGCACTTCCAAGAATTTAGAAATCTCATCCTTAACGATGGATTCTAGAATTTTGCCAACAACTGAGGTTAGGCTAATTGGCCTATAATTTTCCATCTTTTTTCTTGTTCCCTTCTTGAACAGTGGGGTTACAACAGCGATTTTCCAATCCTCTGGGACTTTCCCTGACTCCAGTGAATTTTGAAAGATCATAACTAACGCCTCCACTATTTCTTCAGCTATCTCCTTTAGAACTCTAGGATGTAGCCCATCTGGGCCCGGAGATTTATCAATTTTCAGACCTTTTAGTTTCTCTAGCACTTTCTCCTTTGTGATGGCAACCATATTCAACTCTGCCCCCTGACTTTCCTGAATTGTTGGGACATTACTCATGTCATCTGCTGTGAAGACTGACGCAAAGTACTTCTTAAGTTCCTCAGCTATTTCCTTGTCTCCCATCACTAGATTACCAGCGTCATTTTGGAGCGGCCCAATGTCTACTTTTGCCTCCCGTTTGTTTTTAATGTATTTAAAGAAACTTTTACTATCATTCCTAATGTTACTGGCTAGCCTACCTTCATATTTGATCCTCTCCCTCCTTATTTCTCTCTTTGTTATCCTCTGTTTGTTTTTATAGCCTTCCCAATCTTCTGACTTCCCACTACTCTTTGCCACATTATAGGCTCTCTCTTTTGCCTTGATGCATTCCCTGACTTCCTTTCTCAGCCATGGCTGCCTAATCCCCCCTCTGATAACCTTTCTTTTGTTTGGGATGAACCTCTGCACTGTGTCCTCAATTACTCCCAGAAACTCCTGCCATTGCTGTTCTACTGTCTTTCCCACTAGGCTCTGCTTCCAGTCGATTTTTGTCAGTTCCTCCCTCATGCGCCTGTAATTACCTTTATTTAACTGTAGAAACTTCACATCTGATTCTGCCTTCCTTCTTTCAAATTGCAGACTGAATTCTACCATATTATCGCGTTTTCTTTGAAAAATGATCAGATTACAGGGTCGTCTGGCATGACTGATTGAATATCTAAGTTTGTCGAAGAAACAGAATTCTTCCATTTCCAACTGTCTTTTCTAATAAGCATCTCCATTGAGGCATCTCTATCTTATTTGGCCACGGACGAGGAGGAAGGAATAGGTGGCGCTCGCAGCAGCAGGCGTTCCGTTGTTGACAAAAGAGTTAGAGAACAGTAAATATCAAAGAAAGAGATCACGTGTCATGTGTCAGTTCGTTCACACAACGCAACACGATGCTGAATGTTAAACAAAGAGCAGTGAAGAAAATAATTGCAGGGTAGGTAAAATGTAATTGTAAAATGGAAGCTAAATGCCACCTTTAAGCTTGTTAACATGGAAGTTATGTGGCAGGTGTGGAGAGGTGGAAAAGGATTGAAAGATTGAAAGAGCCATTGGTTGAGGTAAAATGTATGACCAACGAGTAAACAGGGTAGTTTGCATGCGTGTTCTGGAAGTAATTATTTACAATGGGACGGAATAAACGACTTTGTCAGAACAGTGCAAGAGATGAAAGCATAACTACGTTAAAAAGCCAGACCTTTCAAACGACAACAAGTTGGAAGGGTTGGCGGTTGGAGGCGGTGGGGGGGCGGGGGGGGGGGTGGGGGGATTCTCTGTTGCGAAAGGGGTGACTAGTATCCTGTCCACAATCTTTTAGTTTTGACTGAATGCAACATGTTCCGAATGACTGCTGGATTAAAAAATGTCAGATATTGTACAATAATGGCGCAGGAGACAGGAATTTACTGTATGAGAAAAAAACTGCAGATGAATAGATCGTGGCAGCTAGAATAATAACGGATACAAAGAGAGGGCCAACATTGTTTTATTGACCCAAACTGTATTTGGAAAAAGCAATGCTCCCGGATTATACAATGAGCTGGGACAAAGGGAGTAGAAGGTAAAACAGATGAAATTCTGCCGGCCTTTATTTCCAAACGATTTAAGTTAAACAGCCATATGTTACATTGGACAAAAATGGACTAATAATGCCGCAGGACATTGAAAACATGTTTTGGCAACAGTAATAAAAACAATTATTGAAGAGAATATCTGTTCCTTGATTTCACTGGCAAGAATCTTCACGGTTATGAATTACGATAATAATTGGAAACAACACAATGTCGCAAGTAACAAACTAAATGATTTATTGACTGAGAAAAAAAAGTATGCAACCACGTGTTCAACAGCACATCTTTATAGGTCTGCTCCGAACAGGCCTTGCAGAACTGAGGATGTGCGTCCTCGCTCCTGATACTGCAAAGTTCATGCGCTCGCAACATTGATTCCAGACCATTCAAGGGGCCCACGAAGCATCGCCCCTTAAACGGTTAACACTGCCACACTCCATTCTGACTAATCCCTTCGACTATCTATGGTAAAACGCAAAGTAAAACACCTAATACATAGGCAGTTGAACAACAACATTGCAGGAGGGCCAGCAGGGAAAGAAAGTTCATAACATCAGCCAGTTCAGAGACTCCTGGACATTTGTTGCATGTCAGAATTGTGTAGGGGTTTCTTCCAACAAGAGCCAACGGCACAGGATGCACTGATGGAAGAGATGTGCTAACACCACAGGAACTAGGCTCTTGCCCACGCCATCCTCTCCCTCAGCAACCAAAGCCAGGTGTGGCCGGAGCCCCATCACAGGCTGCAGAATATGTGTTGCAGTTGCTCATACATACAAACTGAACCTGGGACCTATTTGTTTGTCTCCAGGGGCTTGGTTCCACTCTCTTGTGTAAGGAATCAACATGCCTCTTGAGTCGACGGCACAGCGAGGACAGCTGTGTCATCTCCACAAATCTACCTGCTACCGGGCCTGGTCCGCCACACAATTCCCTTGCCAAGCCAATGTTGTCCACATCATACTGTATCTAAGGGACTTGGCTCCATTACCATGTGCTTTAACTTTACATGGTAGTCGGCTATGTGAGATCTCATCATTAGCCTTCTGAAAGTTTAAAAAAACACACCCCCTGGCTCTTCTCGGTCATCTCGACTGATAACATCCTTAAAAAAAACAATAGATGCGTCAAGCATGATTTTCCTTTGGTAAATCCATGCTGACTTTCTCTGATTTCACCAAATGGAGTTATGAAGTCGTTGATAACAAACTCCAGTATGTTTCCCAGTACCGACGTTCGGCTCACTCGTCTATAGTTCCATGTTTTCTCTCTATATCTCTTTCTGAATAGTCGGCTTATATTAGCTAGCCTCCAATCTGTAGGAACCATTCAAGAGCACAAAGAATCTCGGAAAATAAACTTCAATGGAACCATTATTTCCAGGGCCACGTCCTTAAGTACTCTGGGGTAAATATTATCAGCATCTGGAGATTTATCCACCTTAAATCCCATCAATTTCCCCAAAACCATTTCTCGACTCATGTTGATTTCCTTCACATCCTGACGAAAACACGTTTCTCTCAGTTCTTCTGCCATATTATTCAGATTTTCCTTTGTGAAGACGAAATGAAAGTACAAATTTAATTTCACAGCCATTTCTTTATTCCCGATTATCAATTTTCCCATTTCGGAATGTAAGGGGTCTATATTGTTTTTTGTTAATCTTTTTTTTTTACATACATAGAAACTTTTACAGTCAGTTTTGATGTTCCTCGCTAGTTAATTTTCACATTCTATTTTCCATTTTCAATCAATCCCTTGGTCCTCCTTTGCTGAATTTTGCACTGCTCCAGGCCTATTTCATTTTCTTTCCAATATGTATGCTTCTTCCTTGAATCTGATACAATCATAATTCCCCTTGTAAGCCATAGTTGTCCACAATTCCCTTCGCACTCTTGCACCAAACAGGAATACACAACTTTTGGATCTATTCGTTTGTAAATGCCTGCCATTGCCTGCCCACTGTCTTTACTTTCAGTAATATTTTCAGGTTATCATGGTCGATTCATGCCTCACACCATCATCGTTATTCCGCTCTCAGCTGGGTGGACATCATGTACCTATTGAAACAATTACAGTCACCACCACCATTGTACTATGAGACGGCCCACACTTCATAGCACCCCAGCTTCGCAGGTTCTCTCCTCGCTGCTTGGAAATATGATTGCGTTTGCGCTGCCCTTTCTTAGTGCCACCCTGTCAGCATTATTTTCTTGACCTTCGATAGGCATACATCTCCATCTGTCCACAACTTAATGTAGGCAGCCGAGACAGGCAGGGTTTCCAGCAAGTACAAAGCCGATGTAATACTGTCCAAGATGCGAACAAAGAACAAAAAAAGTACAGCATAGGAAGTGGCCCTTCGGCCCTGTGCCGACCATGATACCCCAAATAACTAAAAGTAACGTTTTGCCCTTTCTTGATCCGTATCCCTTTATCCGACGAGAAAATGGTGGAAAATCTCAACAGGTCTGGCAGCATCTGTAAGACAATCAGGACCCTGAACTTCCAGTTGTTTGCCAGTTTAAGACACGATGCTTCTCCCATGTCCACGTGTCTGTCCTTGGCCTACTGCAATATTCCAGTGAAGCGAAACGCAAACTGAAGGAAGATTTTTTTTGATCCTTCACTCCTTATCCCTTTATTCCGTTCCTATCGATGTACCCTCCAGATGCCTCTTAAATGTTGATAACATGCCGGCTTCCACCGCCTCCCCGGCAGCGTGTTCCAGGCACCCACCACACTCTGCATGAAAAAGTTCCCCGCACAATTTCCCCCTCACCTTGAACCTGTCCCCCGTTGTAATTGACACCTCCACCCTGCGAATATGTCACTGATTAGCACAACGGTCTATGACTTTCATCGGGTCTCCCCTCAGCCTCCATCTCTCCAGTGAAAACATTTGTTGTTTATTCAACCTCCCTCCGAAACCAGGCAACATCCTGGGGAACATTCGTGGCACTCTCTCGAAAGGTTTAACGTTCTTCTGGTAGTGTGGTGACTGGAACTGCAGGCAGTAATGCAAATGCGGACTCGCCAAGTTTTAATACAGCTGTAACATGATATTCCAACTCTTGCACTCAATGTCCTGGATGATGAAGGCAAGCATGCCACATACCCTTTCAATCAACTCGACTATTTGTGTTTGAACTTTTCGGGAACTGTGGACCTGCACGTCCAGATCCTTCTGTATGTTTATGATCTGAGGGTTCTGGCATTTATCGCATAATTCACACCTGAATTTGAACCTCCAAAATGCACACTTCGCATTTCTCCGGATTAAACTCCATCTGCAATTTCTGTGCCCAAGTCTCTAGTCTATCTATATCCTGTTGTATCCTTTGACAATCCCCAGAAATATCAGCAATTCCACCAATCTTCGTTTCATCCAGAAACGTACTAATCAGACCACCCACGTTTTCCTGCAGATCATCTATTTATATTAAAGGAACAGAGGCCCTGATCTCTGCGCAATACCAGTCGTTACAGATCTCCATTGTGAAAAAGACGCTTCAATCACTACTCTCTGTCTTTTAGGGCCAACCCACTTCTGTATTCATCGAGCCAGCCCACCCTGGTTCCCATGTGATTTTATTTTCTTGATCAGATTTCAGCTTTGTCCGTAGGATCTACTCAGACAGAGCAGGTGGAGTAGGAAAAGTAGTTTAAAACTTTTTTAAATAGTTAAAAAGTAGTTTAAAACTTTCTTGAGAAATACGGGAGCTAGTCTGTCTCTCATAGTAAGATATGAAAATATTTGCACTCCTTCTGAAATATTGCCTGAGGGAATAATAATCTGGGGATTAAATAGAGAGAGGACGACGGCACCCCTGTGTAATTTAATACTAGAAAGTCCAATCAATGCCGGCAAAGTGATCGTGGAAATGATGTAAAACTCTGCTATTCCAGGAATACAGTTTGCTCTTGGAAACGATATTGTGGGAGTGGTTGGCGTGGAAATGTAAACCAGGGAACAGAGGAGTTAAAATAAAAAAATCTTGGATTTTCTTTCGGACAGTGTGGCGACAAAATTCCACTGCCATAAATTAAAATAGGAAGACAGAACACAAGAAAACGATGAAAATGTTCAGGTCCAGTTCGCTGACACTCCGTTTGATAAAATGGTAACGGCAAAAACCTAAGCAGGTAGAGGATCAGACAAAGGTGTTCAGATCTGAAAGATTAATGGTGTTGCAACAAAAAAATGAGCCGATTAATGATTGATATCATGTCGCCTACATGGAAAAGCAATCGGAGTGCATTCCAGAACGCTATTACCTTAAGGAAAAAATCTTAAATTGGAAATGCACATTTTGGCAGGTTAGCACATTTGAGAAATCGGCGGAAATTCTCTAGATTGTGTTGCCTTAAGAATGCAAAAACGAAGTATTGCGGGTAGCATAGGAGTTACCTGAAGGAGGTCATCCAGGAGTGAGGAACACTCAGCCGAAGATAGAGAAGCATTTTTTTCTGGCGTGGATTAAATAAAGTTGTAGTTGAATTTTGCCGTATCTGTTATATGTGTCAAAAGGTAGGAAAGCCACAAGCAGTGATAAAACTAGGGCATTTATGCAAATTCCCACATTTGAAGAAACATTTAAACGAGTTACAATGGATTTTGAAGGTCCTCTCCCTAAAACGAAAAATGCGGACCAGTATTTCCAAACCGTATTGGTTTCCAGACGCAATTCCATTACGGAGTGTCAAGGAAAGCTTGCTTTTCTGTACACATTATTGTTTCCTCAGTGCGATTCAGTCAAACCAAGGGTCCAAACGTACTGCCAAATTACTTTAGTAAGCCACGGATAGTTTAGGTATCAGACACTTTACATCGAGTGCGTAACATCCTGAACTGCAAGGAACATTGGAAAGGCGGCAGAAGAACCTAAACACCAGCTGAAAGGCAGAATGCCAGGATTACGCAAATGACTGGGATAAAGGTATCACATTTATATTATTTGCTGTTAGAGATGCGCCAAATGAATCGACTCAGTTTACTACATTTCAATTGATATTTGGACACGAACTAAGAGGGTCTTTAAAATTAATTAGGGAAAAGTTGGTAGGTCATAAGTCAGGGATCACACTGTTGGATTGTGTATCTGAGGTGAGAGAAGGATTGAACAAAGTAGGTGAATCAGATAGACAGAATTTGAAGGTGGCACAACACCGAATGAAGCAAGAAGCAGATACGAAAAATAAAATTCGTACGTTTGCCTGTGGGGAGAAAGTTTTGGCGCAATTAACACTGGTAGGAGATCCCTTCAAAAGGAGGTTTAGTTGTGTTTATCAGGTTGACAAGAAGTTAAGTCAGGCTAATTGTCTGGTAAAGATGCCACATAGGACAAAAAAGACAGGGTGTGTCATGTGAACATACTGAAACTGAACTATGACAGTGAAAGGGAACTGCAGAAACAGTTATTTGTTACTGCCAATAAGAGTATGAAATCACATCCAGACGATTTGAATTTTGATGTGCCTCAGCATAAATTGAATAATGAAAAAGGAACGGAATAGGGTAGTGAGCTATCTGCCCCAGGAACAGGTAATTTAATTGAACCACAGGTTGCAGTGCTCTGAAGAACTATGTCGAAATACAACGGGAAAGGCTAATGCCACAGTGCATGACGTTGACATAGGTCATGCTGTTCCGATAAAACAATACCCCTATCGGTTTAATCTGCTCAAAGCAGCACAAAGTTTCGAAGGAAGTGGAAGCGATGCGAGAAGAAGAAATTGTAGAGCCGAGTCAAAGCCCATTGTGTTGGTTCCCAAATTTGATTGCACTCAACAATTGTGCGCAACTTATCGGAATGCAAACGTTTGAACCAAATCTGATTCATACCAATTCCAAGGCTGGAGGATCGGGTGAGAAAAGGAGGGCAAGACTCTCATATCACAACGTTAAACGTACTTAGTGGTTATTGTCAACTACCTTTGTCAGAGAGAGCAAAAGATGTTTCTGCTTTTGAAATCCCAAATGGGCTACATCAATTTAAAGTAATGTCCTTTGTCATGAAAAACGCACCAGTCACTTTTCAAAGGCTCATGAACAAAGTTGTTACAGGGTTGACGAATTGTGCTGCCTATATAGATGACTCAGTGACCTTTAGCCATTCATACGAGAACACATGAAGCATCTGGCGGAGTTGTTCAGGAAACTGCGGGAGGCAAAGTCAGTCATAAACTTGGCAAAAACCAAATTTACGAATGTGGAAGTGACATTCTTAGGAGAAAACATTGAATACGGACGGATGTCATGGAGAAACGTGAAGATTAATGCCATCGAGGTATTTCCAAGACCAACTTCGAAGAAGGAAGTGCTACGAATTTTCGCTTTGAAAGGATTCTACAGGAAAGTTGAACCAAGCTTTTGTAGTGTAGTGAGATCTTTGACGGATATGTTAAAAATATATATGAAATTGAGTTGGACAGACCAATGCCAGGAGGCATTTGAGAACTTAAAGCAATGTTAACTCCAACACCCGTTGTAGTCACGCCAAACATTTAGGAACCCTTCAAAGTCGCCGTCGATGCCAGCGATGTAGATGTTGGAGCTGTGCTGTGACAGGAGGATGATTGTGGAATTGAAAGACCGACCGGTTATTTTTCAAAAAGAAAACCTCAAAGTCCACCAGAAAAAAATATTCAACCATTGAAAAAGTGTTATTGAGTTTGGTCAGAGCCTTAAAACATTTTAATGTTTACCTTGCAAACAATGCATCGGAGACGATGTACACCACCGTTTGATATTTCTGGAAAGATTTGAGAAAAGTAACACTCGATAATTTTGTTGAAGTCTAACGTTACAAGCATTTAGAATCATAGAAGGAGGCCATTCAGTCCATAGAGCCTGCAGCGACAGCGATCCCACCCAGGCCACATTCCAGTAAACTCACAAATTTGCCCTGTTAGTCTGCTGGACACTAAGGTGGCAATTTATCATGGCCAATCAGCCTACCCCGCAAATCATTGAAGTGTGGGAGGAAACCCACGCAGATACGGGGAGAACGCACAAACTCTACACAGACAGTGACCCAAGGCTGGAATTGAACCCGGGTCCCTGGTGCTGTGAGGCAGCAGTGGTAACTACTGTGCCACCGTACCACCCATTTATTTTACAGATTGTACATGCTGTAGGTCGTGAGAATATAAACGTGGATGCTTTATCACGAGCTGCAATGAAAAATGATTAAATACGATAGAAATGTGAGTGTTCAATGTAATATATGAATAGAATTATTATGAAATATGAAACTCTGGATTAATGAACTATGGATCTAGCAACATAATCAACTTAAGGTTTAAAAAAAAGTGAAGCCATCCTTTTATGATGATCGTTCATTTTTTTCTTGGGGGAGTTGCAAAGTTGATTAGTCTAATTGTATATTGAAAAGTAAGACTTTCAACTTGGAATTTGTAAAATTGTAAAATGCGAAAGGTGAAAAAACATTGCATGGTTCTGTTAAAAGGTGGTGTTTTCTTTTGTGCTTACAGTTTAAAATTGTAAGCACATAGAGTGCCCAAACTGAAACATTATTTCGAAAAACCAAGAGAATCGGCTTTTGAATTTAGCCAATCAATTAGCATCAGAACAGGCTTTTGAATTCAGCCAATAAGTTTCAATCAGTCACTTAAATACCAACAACGTACTAAATTTAGCTCTGATGGTTTTGGCAACCTAGGCAACAGTATGATAGTGGGGGATAATGATATGACATCAGGGGTATAAAAGAAAGGGGGCAGTGGAACAAGGAGAGAGAGCAACTGCCACCTGCCACAGCTCACAGTTCTTAGCACAAAGCCCCACCTTGACAGCAAACGTACCCAGTAAGGAAGGGAAGAGAAGAAAGAATAATCAGCAGGGAACGCCCAGGACATTGGATGTCTCCGAGAGGGTAAGAAGCATATTAAAAAAGGAAGGTAGTCAAACGGACGTAATCATACACATTGGCGAAAATGATGTAGGTAGGAAGAGCAGGGGGGTCATACGAGAGAAATTCCGGGAGATGGGTGCTCTGCTAAAACGTAAGGCCTCCAGGGTCGCAATCTCTGGACTACTCCCGGTGTCTAGTGCAAGTGAGGCTAGGAACAGGAAGATTCTACAGTTGATCGCATGGCTAAAGGACTGGTGCAAGAGGGAGGGTTTTAAATTCAAAGATATCTGGGAAGTCTTCAATTTAGGATGGCAACTGTACAGAAAAGATGGCTTACACCTTAACTGGAATGGAGCAAATATCCTGGCTGGGAGTTTTGCTAGAGTGTTTCAGGAGGATTTAAACTAGTGTGGCAGGCGGGTGGGGAACAAAACAGTACGTCAGTAAGTACTGAGGCTGGGTTAGAGCTTTGGGCCAGAGCAAGGCTAGCTAAGAAGAAGAGCACTGTGGAGCAGGATGAGCTGAGTGGGCCTGGAGGTCTGGAGTGCATCTGCTTCAATGCGAGGAGCGTAATGGGTACGACAGACGAACGTAGGGCCTTAATGATTACGCGGAATTTGGATGTGGTTGCGGTGACGGAGACTTGGTTAAAAGAAGGACAGGACTGGCAGCTGAATATTCCGGGGTATAAGTGTTTTAGGCGAGACAGAGGAGGGGCTAAAAAAGGTGGGGGAGTAGCGATATTAGTTCGGGAGCATATTACCGCGGTGCAGACGTTAGACAACTTAGAGGGGTCATGTACTGAGTCACTGTGGGTGGAACTCAGAAACAGGAAGGGTGCTGTCACTTTGCTGGGCGTGTACGACAGACCATCCAACAGCCCACGGGAAGTGGAGGAAAGGATATGTCAGGAGATTCTGGATACGTGCAGAAAAAAATAGGGCTGTTGTAGTGGGGGACTTTAATTTCCCTGGTATAGACTGGAAAGTGCTACGAACTGGGGTTCCGGAAGAAGAGGCATTTGAAAAATGCAGACTGCAAGGTTCTTTGGAACAGTATGTAGATAGCCCGACTAGAGAGGGGGCTATACTGGACCTAGTTCTAGGAAATGAGCCCGGTCAGGTCGTCAAAGTTTCAGTCGGGGAACATGTGGCAAATAGTGACCACAACCTCTGTTCACTTTAGGATAGCAATGGACAAGGATGAGTGCTGTCCTACGGGCAGGGTGCTAAATTGGGGGAAGGCTAACTATCGCCGGATTAGGCAGGAATTGGTGGACGTTGATTGGGAGAGGATGTTCGAGGGTAAGTCGGCGTCTCGCATGTGGGAGTCATTTGAGGAAAAATTGATAAGGCTGCAGGATAGGCATGTGCCTGCAAAAAGGAAAGATAGGAAAGGTAGGATTCGAGAGCCGTGGATGACCAGGGAAATTGAGGATCTGATTAAAATGAAAAGGGAGGCGTACGTTAAGTCCAGGTAACAGAAAACAGATGGCGCTCTGGAGGAATACAGAGCGAGTAGGAAAGAACTCAAACGGGGAGTTAGAAGGGCAAAAAGAGGTCACGAGATTTTCTTGGCAGGCAGGATTAAGGAGAATCCTAAAGCATTCTATTCATACATTAGGAGCAGAAGAGTTGTCAGGGAGAAAATCGTACCCCTCAGGGACAAAGGAGGGGAATTATGCTTAGAATCCAAGGGAGTAGGGGAGATCCCAAATGAATATTTTGCATCGGTATTCACGAAGGAGAGGGGCGTGTTAACCGGGATTGTCTCGGAGGGAGGTGTTGGCCCGTTAGAGAAAATCTCCATTACAATGGAGGAAGTGTTTGATTTTTTAGGGAACATTAAAACTGACAAAGCCCCAGGGCCTGATGGCATCTATCCTAGACTGCTCAGGGAGATGAGAGATGAAATTGCTGGACCTCTGCCGGAAATCTTTGTCGCTTCTTTGGACACAGGTGAGGTCCCTGAGAATTGGAGGATAGCGAATGTGGTCCCGTTGTTTAAGAAGGGTAGCAGGGATAATCCGGAAAATTATAGGCCGGTGAGCTTGATGTCCGTGGTAAGGAAGTTGTTGGAGAGGATTCTGAGAGACAGGATGTACGTGCATTTAGAACGGAACAATCTAATTAGTGACAGGCAACATGGTTTTGTAAGAGGGAGGTTGTGCCTTACAAATTTGGTGGAGTTTTTTGAGGAAGTGACAAACATAGTTGACGAAGGAAGGGCCGTGGATGTCGTCTATATGGATTTCAGTAAGGCATTTGACAAAGTCCCACATGGCACGTTGGATAAGAAGGTTAAGGTTCATGGGATATAAGGAGAAGTGGCTAGATGGGTGGAGAACTGGCTTGGCCATAGGAGACAGAGGGTAGTGGTCGAAGGGTCTTTTTCTGGCTGGAGGTCTGTGACCAGTGGTGTTCTGCAGGGCTCTGTACTGGGACCTCTGCTATTTGTGATATATATATAAATGATTTGAAAGAAGGTGTCACTGGTGTTATCAGCAACTTTGCGGATGAGACGAAGATGGCTGGACTTGCGGATAGCGATGAGCATTGTTGGGGAATACAGCAGGATATAGATAGGCTGGTAAATTGAGTGGAGAGGCGGCAGATGGAATTTAATCCGGATAAATGCGAAGTGATGCATTTTGGAAGAAATAATGTAGGGAGGAGTTATACAATAAATGGCAGAGTCATCAGGAGTATAGAAACACAGAGGGACCTAGGTGTGCAAGTCCACAAATCCTTGAAGGTGGCAACACATGTGGAGAAGGTGGTGAAGAAGGCATATGGTATGCTTGCCTTTATAGGACGGGGTATAGAGTATAAAAGCTGGAGTCTGATGATGCAGCTGTATAGAACGCTGGTGAGGCCACATTTGGAGTACTGCATCCAGTTCTGGTCGCCGCACTACCAGAAGGACGTGGAGGCATTGGAGAGAGTGCAGAGAAGCTTTACCAGGATGTTGCCTGGTACGTAGGGTCTTAGCTATGGGGAGAGATTGGGTAAACTGGGGTTGTTCTCCCTGGAAAGATGGAGAATGAGGGGAGATCTAACAGTGGTGTACAAGATTATGAAGGGGATAGATAGAGTGAACGGTGGGAAGCTTTTTCGCAGGTCGGAGGTGACGATCACGAGGGGTCATGGGCTCACCGTGAGAGGGGCGAAGTATAACTCAGATATCAGAGGGATGTTTTTTACACAGAGGGTGTTGGGTGCCTGGAATGCGCTGCCAAGTAGGGTGGTGGAGGCAGGCACGCTGACATCGTTTAAGACTTACCTGGATAGTCACATGAGCAGCCTGGGAACGGAGGGATACAAACGATTTGCCTCGTTGGACCAAGGAGCAGCACAGGCTTGGAGGGCCGAAGGGTCTGTTTCCTGTGCTGTACTGTTCTTTGTTCTTTGTTGTTTATATTACAAGAATACAATACCCGGTTGTAATTTAGGGAGCGACTAAAATTGTATTTATTTTGTAATGAGTGGCAATTATATTTTTTGGAACAGCATACAATTAGAGTCCTGTTATTTTTCGATTTCTTAATAATTTAGTGTTCACTCTTGGTTCGATAAATAAATTGTCACCTGTTGATTTTATGATGTGGAGATGCCAGCGTTTGACCGGGCTGGGCACAGTAAGAAGTTACACAACACCAGGCTAAAGTCCAACAGGTTTAGTTGGAATCACGAGCTTTCGGAGTGCAGCTCCTTCATCAGGTGAGCGGAGATTAGTTCACTAACACAGCATAGAAACGCAAAAAGAGAATTGAAAGATAATTACAGATTAGAATGTGAAGAATGGTTGGAATGCGAGTCTTGACAGGTAATCAATTCTTTACAAACAGTGCGCCTGGACAGAGGGATAATCACAGGTTAAAGACGTGTGAATTGTCGCAAGCCAGGGCAGTTAGTAGGAGTTTGCAAATCCAGACAGTGTGGTGGAGGTTACAAGTAGTTTGACAGGAACACGAGATTCCGGTTGGGGCTGTCCTCATGTGTGCAGAACGTAGCTATTAATTTCTGCACGATGATTTTGTGTTGCCCTGTGCATTGACAGCCGCACTGGAGAACGCTTATACTGAGATCGGAGACTGAATGCCCTTGACTGCTGCAGCCCTCTCCGCTTGGAAGGGAACACTCCTGTCTAGCGATTGTTGCACGGTGTCCGTTCATCCGTTGGCGTGGCGTCAGCATGGTATCACCGATGTACCACGCCTTAGGACATCCTTTCCTGCAGCATATGACGTAGCCAAAGTTGGCCGAGTCACATGAACATGTACCGTATACTTGGTGAGTGTTGTTCTCACGTGGGATGGTGGTATACATGTCGATGAACCGGACAACTTGCAGATGTTTCCGTGGAAGCGTTGTGTGGTGTCATGATCGCTGTTCTCCTGATGACTGGGTAGTTTGCTGAGAACAATGGCCTATTTGAGTTTGGGCGGTTGTTTGAAAGCAAGTACTGGGGTTGTGGGGTTGGCCTTGGCGAGATGTACATCGTTATCAATGACATGTTGAAGGTTTTGAAAAAGATGTCGTAGTTCCTGCGCTCCAGGGAATTATTGGATAAAGTAATCTGTTCCGGGGAAGTATTTGTCCAGAATTCCAAAAGCTCGTGATTGCAAATAAACCTTTTGGACTTCAACCAGGAGTAGTGAGACTTTTTATTGTTGAGTTTAGAGGCAATGCCAGGGAGTTATTTTGATTTGACAACGAAATGTTGCTGAAGAGCAGATCGTACCAATTCACATTCACGTTTTTACAGATCATAGAGCGAGGAACTCCTCTTTGAGTGCTTAGTTCTCAAAGGCCGGGGTGGGGTGGGGCGGGGGCGGAAATGAACATCTGCTCTATAGCAATGGATCATGGGAAACCGTTACGAGCATGGACTGGAAAAAAATCACGTGTTCTTCTTCATAGAGGTCGGAAATTCTAATTGGATATTCGAACTGGGTGTGTTGAGCTGCGGTTCCTAAGGGAACATGTTAGGGAACTGGAATTGCAGCTCGAGGACCTTCGCCGGGTTAGGGATAGTGAGGAGGTCATTGACAGGAGCTATCGGCAGGTGGTCACACCGGGACCACGGGAGGAGGGTAACTGGGTAACAGTGAGGAAGGAGAAAGCTCAGTTGATGGTGAGCACCCCGGTGGATGTGCCCCTTAATAATAAGTACTCCTGTCTGAGTACTAATGGGGTGGACAGCCCACCTGGGGGAAGCAGCGGTGGCAGTGTCTCTGGAGCTGAGCCTGGCCCAGTAGTGCAAAAGGGTAAGGAAAGGAGGGTAGTGCTAATTGGGGACTCTACGGTGAGGGGGTCAGATAGGCGTTTTTGCGGACACAGACGGGACTCTCGGATGGTGGTTTGCCTCCCTGGTGCAGGGGTCCGGGATGTCTCTGGTCGAGTCCCAGAAATCCTGAAGGGGGAGGGAGAGGAGCCGAAGGTCGTGATGCATATAGGTACTGCTGACATAGGTAGGAAGAGGGAAGGGGTCATGAAAAGAGAATATAGGGAGTTAGGTAGACAGCTGAGAAAGAGGAATGCAAAGGTAGTAATCTCGGGATTGCTGCCTGTGCCGCGGGAGAGTGAGAACAGGAATCGGTGGAGAATGAATGCGTGGCTGAGGGACTGGAGCAAGGGACAAGGATTTGGGTACTTGGATCATTGGGACCTCTTTAGGGGCAGGTGTGACCTGTTTAAAAAAGACGGGTGGCACTTGAATCCCAGGGGGACCAATATCCTGGCGGGAAGGTTGGCTAAGGCTACTGGAGAGACTTTAAACTAGAAAGGTTGGGGGGAGGGAATCGAAATGAGGGGACTGAGAGCGAGGAGGTTAGCTCGCAAATAGATAAGGAATGTAAACAGGGTAAGAGGGAGGTTAGACGAGTGATGGAGAAGGGAAGTGCTCAGGCTGAAGGTCTGAGATGTGTCTATTTTAATGCCAGGAGTGTAGTGAATAAAGTGGATGAGCTTTGAGCGTGGATTGCTGCTTCGAATTGTGATGTGGTGGCCATTACGGAGATTGGATGTCTCAGGGACAGGACTGGGTGCTTCAGGTGCCGGGTTTTAGATGTTTCAGGAAGGACAGGGAGGGAGGCAAGAGAGGGGGGGGAGTGGCACTGTTGATCAGGGATAGTGTCACGGCTGTAGAGAAGGTGGACGCCGTGGAGGGATTGACTACGGAGTCTCTGTGGGTGGAGGTGAGGAACAGGAAGGGGTCGGTAACGTTGCTGGGTGTTTTCTATAGGCCGCCCAATATAACAGAGATGTTGAGGAGCAGATGGGGAAACAGATCCTGGAGAGATGTCGGAATAACAGAGTTGTCGTGATGGGAGATTTTAATTTCCCAAACATAGATTGGAATATCCCTAGGGCTAGGGGTTTGGATGGAGAGGAGTTTGTTAGGTGTGTCCAGGAGAGTTTCCTGACACAGTATATGGATAAGCCTACTAGAGGAGAGGCTGTACTTGATCTGGTGCTGGCTAATGAACCTGGACAGGTGGAGGATCTCTCAGTGGGTGAGCATCTTGGGGATAGCGATCATAATTATATCTCCTTCACGATAGCATTGGAAAGAGATAGGATCAGGCAGGCTAGGAAAGTGTTTCTCTGGAGTAAAGGGAAATACAGTGTCATCAGGGAGGAAATTAGACGGGTAAATTGGAAGGAGGCATTCTTGGGGAAAAGTACCGAAGGAAAGTGGAGGATTTTCAAGGAATGTTTGTCTGGAGCTCTGCATGACAACGTTCCGATGAGACAGTGGGGTGTTGGTAGGGTACGGGAACCGTGGTGCACGAAGGTTGTGATGAACCTGGTGAATAAGAAAAGAGAGGCGGACAGAAGGTTCAGAGAGCTAGGAGGTGTTAAGGATTTAGAGGAGTATACGGGATGTAGGAAGGAGCTTAAGAAGGAAATTAGGAGAGCGAGAAGGGGTCATGAGAAGGCCTTGGCGGGTAAGATTAAGGAGAATCCCAAGGCTTTCTACAAATATGTCAAGAGTAAAAGGATGAGATGTGAAGGCATAGGACCCTTAAAAGGTGAAGGGGGAAAAGTTTTTGCGGAACCGTTAGAAATGGTGGAGCTGCTTAATGAATACTTTACCTCGGTATTCACGGTGGAAAGGGATCTGGGTGGTTGTACTGCTGGTTTGCGGTGGACAGAAAGCATCGAGCATGTGGACATAAAGAAAGAGGATGTGTTGGAACTATTGAATGGCATCAAGGTTGGTAAGTCGCCGGGACCGAATGGGATGTACCCCAGGTTACTGTGGGAGGCGAGGGAGGAGATTGCGGAGCCTTTGGCGATGATCTTTGCATCGTCGATGGAGACGGGAGAGGTTCCGGAGGATTGGAGGATTGCAGATGTGGTCCCTATATTCAAGAAAGGGAACAGGGACAGCCCGGGAAATTACCGACCGGTGAGTCTAACCTCAGTGGTTGGTAAGTTGATGGAGAGGATCCTCAGAGACAGGATTTATGATCATCTAGATAAGTTTAGTATGATCAAAAGTAGTCAGCACGGCTTTGTCAAGGGCAGGTCGTGCCTTACAAGCCTGGTTGAGTTCTTTGAAAATGTGACCAAACACATTGACGAAGGAAGAGCGGTGGATGTGGTCTATATGGACTTCAGCAAGGCGTTCGATAAGGTCCCCCATGCAAGACTTCTTGAGAAAGTGAGAGGGCATGGGATCCAAGGGGCTGTTGCCTTGTGGAACCAGAACTGGCTTGCCTGCAGAAGGCAGAGAGTGGCTGTGGAGGGGTCTTTCTCTGCATGGAGGTCAGTGACCAGTGGAGTGCCCCAGGGATCTGTTCTGGGACCCTTGCTGTTTGTCATTTTCATAAATGACCTGGATGAGGAAGTGGAGGGATGGGTTGGTAAGTTTGCTGACGACACCAAGGTAGGTGGTGTTGTGGATAGTTTGGAGGGATGTCAGAAGTTGCAGCGAGACATAGATAGAATGTAAGACTGGGCGGAGAAGTGGCAGATGGACTTCAACCCGGATAAGTGTGTGGTGATCCATTTTGGCAGATCCAATGGGATGAAGCAGCAGTATAATATGAAGGGTACCATTCTTAGCAGTGTAGAGGATCAGAAGGACCTTGGGGTCCGGGTCCATAGGACTCTTAAATCGGCCTCGCAAGTGGAGGATGCGGTCAAGAAGGCGTACGGCGTACTGGCCTTCATTAATCGAGGGATTGAGTTTAGGAGTCGGGAGATAATGCTGCAGCTTTATAGGACCCTGGTTAGACCCCACTTGAAGTACTGCGCGCAGTTCTGGTCACCTCATTACAGGAAAGATGTTGAAGCCATTGAAAGGGTGCAGAGGAGATTTACAAGGATGTTGCCTGGATTGGGGGGCATGCCTTATGAGGATAGGTTGAGGGAGCTTGGTCTCTTCTCCCTGGAGAGACGAAGGATGAGAGGTGACCTGATAGAGGTTTACAAGATGTTGAGAGGTCTGGATAGGGTAGACTCCCAGAGGCTATTTCCAAGGGCTGAAATGGTTGCTACGAGAGGACACAGGTTTAAGGTGCTGGGGGGTAGGTACAGAGGAGATGTCAGGGGTAAGTCTTTCACTCAGAGGGTGGTGGGTGAGTGGAATCGGCTGACGTCGGTGGTGGTGGAGGCAAACTCGTTGGGGTCTTTTAAGAGACTTCTGGATGAGTACATGGGATTTAATGGGATTGAGGGCTATAGATAGGCCTAGAGGTGGGGATGTGATCGGCGCAACTTGTGGGCCGAAGGGCCTGTTTGTGCTGTGGCTTTCTATGTTCTATGTTCTAAAATGAATTTCAGGACTTTGAAGCTCCAACAGCCCATAATACGACTGCCACATTACAGAAATAAGCAATCTGCATAAGCAATATCCCAGTCAAGAGATGAAAATGTCACTCCCCACTGTAGCACCTGATGTAAAATGTAAGATGCACCAGATCACCGTAGGAAGACTTCTCCCGTTGCACATTCTCAGCCTCTGGCTGTGAAGCACAAATGGAAAAGTTTCTCGGAAACGCCCTTTCCTGTAACATTTCCTCTAATTGACAACAACCCTTGTCCTGGAATCATTTTGTCTTTCCGTTGCTGTGCATGGGCACTCAGTTCTGAAAATCACTCTGAGTATTACTGTGCCACATGGATATCAAGACTTCACGAAACTTGCTCACCACCGTCTCGTCAATTGCAAAAATGAATGTCCAAGCGATTCTGGTCTTGCCATGAATGTACACTTCTCATGAAAAAAAGCAACAGTGTAAATTGAGACATGATTGAAAGATGGAGACCAGGAAGAAATGGGTTTAATGTTATTGACGAAAGAACCAAAGGTGCCAAAAAATAAGACAACAACTTTGCGTGCCACATGCACATGGAATTGAGAGAAAAGGCTTAAGTAGGAAAATAGGGAATTTACGAAGGGACTGCAGAGTGCAACTCCATAAATTTCCGTTCAGTAAACAATCAACATGTTCGATGGGCCAACGAGTCACTTCTGTGCTTTCATCATTATACTTTTGATTCTATGCTTTTGCTCGAGTACCTGTGATGTTCGACTTCACTCATGCATTGTGGATGTCTGCCATCTGCATCCATAGACAGTGTATTCTGTTGTCGCCATTGGTACAACGACATCGCAATGGAGGACTACAAAATTATTAATCACCATTACTACAAGAATATCAACAGAATGTTGAATATCCATTTCGCCTTATTGACAGAATGTTCGACCAAATAAATATTTCACAATACTATTTGCAGTCAATTGATCGCAAAATGAAGAAAATCTTAAGAAGCTAAATGTCATCAGTTCGTCATTTTAATCTGCTTTCAAAGTTACTTCTCTCATTTTCAAGGGTGATCTTCTTCTCTGTTCTGGTCCAGTGGGGTATTCTGCTATTCACAATATCCATCAGACATGACCTTGCCCCAGACACACTTCAGTTTTACTGTTCCATTCGCCAACAGATTCCACAGATCTGTTGGACTTGAAATTCTTTTTGATATTGGCCGGTAAAATTGTCAATTGCTGATGGTTTACGAAACTCTTTTTTTCAATGCTGGAATTTGAGTTATACTGTTCTGATTCCATCACCCAACTTGAACTAAACACTGAAAAATGTATTTGTCAGTGCAGAATCCGACCAAGGACTAACAGCTAAACTCTGGACATAATTCACTTCCTATTTTCTTTCCAATTGAGCATTTATTCGAAATTGAATACTGTTTCCATTTAGTCCACCGGCCAATTTTTGTACATATTGACCCTAAATCGGAATAATGCCACAGAAGTGGCACAGGGAAAGATTAAGATTCAGGAGTATGAAATTATTCCCCTCAAACTACCACCACATCTCCAGCTGATGATCACGGGCAAGAATGCATGTCTTCCACAATGCATAAAGATCAGGCGCAGAAATCTGGCCTGATATCTTAAGATAAGGCACCCTCAGAGGGCAATGTGAAGAATTTCATTTCAATGACTAAAGATAAGAACCTGAATCGCAGTCCGAGTCTCTGAACATGACAGTGTGTCCTCAAAGCCTAAAATGTTTTTTTCTCAATTCTAACCGTGGATGGCGACGTGATTAGCAATAACTGGAAACTGGTCTCACTCCCCAGTCCTAACTGTGAGAAATAGTGCAATGCGAGGTTGAAGAACAAGCGTTCCATGCTAATCAAGTGTCACTCGGTATGATCAAGAGCAGATTTGCGCCCTACTTCCTCGTCTTCGTGAAATGTTTAGGAGTAGGAATTCATGGCGATTGCTCCATTGACACACTTCGTAATCGGGTATTGTTCAGAATTTTGACCGGAGTCACTTCATCAAATGAACACGAGTTGAAATTCATAATAATTGGGCAAGGAATTCAGGGTCAATCTCCCCTTTGCAAAGCTCTGTCATGGAGAATCGATTGGTAGACTGATCGGTGTGAACTCACCCATTGCCGAAGAGTCATTGGATAATTACCAACAGTTGGAACCGAGGATGATTTACACAATGAAAGTATCAATGATCAACCGAATTCCACGATATTGTGGGTCTGAAATAAAAAGGGAAAATTCGAGAAGCATCGAGTCATAGAGTCGTAGTGGTTTACAGCATGGAAAGAGGCCCTTCGGCCCAACTTGTCCATGCCGCCCTTTTTTTTAACACCCCCAAGCTAATCCCAATTGCCCGCATTTGGCCCATATCCCTCGATACCCATCGTACCCATGTAACTATCTAAATGCTTCTTAAAAGATAAAATTGTACCTGACGATACTAATACCTTTGGCAGCTTGTTCCAGACACTCACCACCCTCTGTGTGAAACAAATTGCCCCACTGGACACTTTTTTATCTCTCCCCTCTCACCTTAAACCTATGCCCTCCAGTTGTAGACTTTCCTACATTTGGGAAAAGATATTGGCTATCTAGCTGATCTATGCCCCTCATTAGTTTATGGACCTCTATAAGGTCACCCCTCAGCCTCCTAAACTCCAGAGAAAAAAGTCCCAGTATTTCAGCCTCTCTCTATAACTAAATCCATCATGTCCCGGTAGCATCCTGGTAAATCTTTTCTGCACTCTTTCTAGTTTAATAATATCCTTTCTCTAATAGGGTGACCAGAATTGCACACAGTATTCCAAGTGTGGCCTGACCAATGTCTTGCACAACTTTAACAAGACGTTCCAACTCCTGTATTCAATGTTCTGACCGATGAAACCAAGCATGCCGAATGCCTTTTTCACCACTCTGTCCACCTGTGACTCCACTTTCAAGGAGCTATGAACATATACCCCGAGGTCTCTTTGTTCTGTAACTCTCCCCAACGCCCTACCATTGGCTGAATAAGTCCTACCCTGGTTCAATCTACCAAAATGCATCACCTCGCATTTGTCTAAATTAAACTCCATCTGCCATTCGTCACCCCACTGGCCCAATTGATCAAGATCCCGTTGCAATTGGAGGTAACTTTCTTCACTCTCCACTCTGCCACCAATCTTAGTGTCATCTGCAAACTTACTAACCATGCCTCCTATATTCTCATCCAACTCATTAATATAAATGACTAATAACAGTGGGCCCAGCATTGATCCCTGAGGCACACCGCTGGTCACAGGCCTCCAGTTTGAAAAATAACTCTCTCCAATCACTCTCTGGCTTCTGAAGCCAATTTTGTATCCATTGAGATACCTCACCCTGGTTCCGGAAGATTTAACTTGATGCAACAACCTACCATGCGGTACCTTGTCAAAGGCCTTGCTAAATTCCATGTGGACAACATCAACTGCACTGCCCTCATCAACCTTCTTGGTTAACCCTTCTAAAAACTCAATTAAATTTGTGAGACATGATTTTCCACTCACAAAGCCATGCTGACTGTCCCTAATCTGTCCTTGCATCTCTAAATGCCTATAGATCCTGTCTCTCAAAATACCTTCCAACAATTTACCCACCACAGATGTGAGGCTCACTGGCCTGTAGTTCCCAGTCAACTGTTTATATATTGCAGCGCAGAGAATGGAAGCTCATGTGAAATTAATTATTCAGACTTATAAGAAATTGCATGCACGAATGCTATGAAAAAAATTACAGGAAGAAAATATGAAATTTAAGATATACCTCGTGCAACAACATCGTGTATAAAGCACTGTGCAAGGGATGCTTCCTAAATAATTGGGACAATATTTGACTGTACACAAAATGGAAATGGCTGGTAACCATGAACATTAGGAACCTATACTAACATCCTCATATTAATCCATAGCGTTTTCAGTGAGTTGGAATGTGCTTCCCCTAAGCTGCTTCACTGAGGTAACAGGAAGAAGTCTCACAATGTTCAAGTCCAGGAAGTTTATTTGGAATCACGAGCTTTCGGAGCGCGTTTCATTCATCAGGTGAGTGTAAATAGGTTCACAAACACGGCATACGCAGGAAAGGCACAATTGCAAGATAATTACAGATTGGAATGTGAAGAATTGCTGGAATGTGAGTCTTTACATGTATTCAGCTCTTTACAGGTTCAAGCAGTGTGAATGGACAGAGGGATAATCATAGGTTAAAAAGGTGTCAATTGTTTCAAGCCAGGATAGTTCGTAGGATATTGCAAACTCGGAATGGTGGGGTTACATTCAGTGTTGCATGAACCACAGATCCAGGCTGAGGCCATCCTTATCCATGCAGAACATGTCTATCCGTTTCTGCTCGGCAATTATGCTTTGTTGTGTGTCTTGAAAGCCCCTTGGATGATGTTTACCCAAAGACCAGAGGCCGAATGGCCTTGAATACTGAAGCATTCCCCGACTGGAAGGGAACACTCCTGTCTGGCGATTGTCGCGTGGCTTCCATTCATCTGCAAATTTTCGCTGATGTACCACACCTCTGGAGATCCTTTCCTGCAGCGTATGAGGCAGACAATGTTTGGCTGCGATGCATGAATGTGTACTGTGTACCTGGGAGGTGGTGTTCTCACTGTGATGATTATTATCTGTAAAAACTCGCATTCCAACTATTCTTCGCATTCTTAGTTGGAATTATCTTGCAATTGTGTATTTGCCTCTATTTGCAGTGGTTGTGAATCTACCTCCACTCACTTGATGATTGAGCAGCACTTAGAATGCTCAAGATTCCAAATAAACCTGTTGGACTTTAACCTGGTGCCGTGAGATTTCTTACTGTGCATACTCGAGTCCAACACAAGCATTTCCACACGATCACTGCGGTAGGTTTTCGACCCCTCAAATCAAGTTTATTTCAAATGGCCTTTATCCTTTGTTGTAATATCGAACTATGCATTTCACGAGGCATGGGGAAATGTTAGGTTAGCTCAGCAGTGCTATTTCGCTGTATATATTCTAAATGTGTATGTAACGCAACTCCACAATGGAATTTCATACCCTCATTCTTGGCAGAAGCACAGATATTTGTTAAGTTGCTGCTGCAGCCGAAACGCTTTGGCATAATTCGGATTTGAATTGAATCAGTGTCTTGTGTTGGTAAATGTCCTGTTGGATAAATCCACACGTTTTCAGCGATCGGGCATTTACCAACATAAGACACTGATTCAATTCATTAATTGCATGAGTGTGATAGTAATACATTCAACTGAACCTTCATCAATGTATTCGTTTTTTAAATATACTAATATGTATTATTGCTGTTTTTGTCCAATCTCTCAGTTAACTTAGTCACAATTGTGATTCTATCTCGTGGTAAATGTGGCCTTTCCAAAAATGTTACTCGCTATCTTGTCGCAATGGCAACAGCTGATCTATTGGTTGTCATCCTGGATCTGATATGGAGGCAGATACCGATTTTGTATTGGACAGAGTTCATTTTCTTGACATCCGTTCCCGTGTGTAACATCCACGCCGTGTTACTTTATGCAGCAACTGATTGTTCCGTCTGGTTCACTGTCATATTCATCTTTGATCGATATGTTGCCATTTGCTGCCCCAAGCTGAAAATCAACTATTGCACTGAGAGAAATGCTGCAGTTATTCTGGGAACAATCACTGTGCTGAGCTGTTTGAAAAATATATTCTGGTACTTCATGTTATTGGATGGATATTCATTAAATCACAATCCCTGGTTTTGTCATGCCTATCTATATGTCAGCTATTCAATAATATGGTCGACAATCGAGGGAATCCATTATCTTCTCACTCCGGGGTTGACATTTTTTCTCATTCTACTTCTAAATGTGTTAACCGTCAGATGCATTTTAGCTGCCAGCAGAGCAAGGAGGAGACTTTGCCATCAGAACAATACGGACAGCCCCCGAGACCCAGAGATCGAGAGCAGAAGGAAATCGATAATTTTACTCTTTTCTATTTCTGGTAATTTTATCCTGTTATGGGCAGTGTATATGATTTATTTTATATGGTATCGCATTTATTATTTAGGATATACGCGTGTTTACATCCCAGATTATGTACTGTACATTGGATTTATGCTGCAGCTCCTAAGTTGCTGCACAAACACCTGTATTTATGCCGTGACACATACTAAATTCAGAACACAGATAAAAAATATGGTGAAATATCCCTTCACACTTATTTCTAAATTATCAAAAACATAACACACGATGATGCCCCTCCTAGAGAGGAATCCAATGCTTTGACAATCATCAAATGGATTTTCACTGTGTGAGTGGTGGCATTAGATCGGATTCTATACTCTCTCTGAAGAACTTAGCAGGTTAGTATTTCTAGTTTATTTGATGCTTTAATGTTTGGCCAATGGAAGAGACATAGACATGAGTTGAAATAGTTGTCGATAGCATGTGCTGAAGTTATAGAAAGATGACCAGAGTAAAATATAAAGCGTGAAACAGAAAAGCATTGTATTTTGCTACTGCTTTTGTTGATGTTTCCAAAAAAGCTGAAGCCAGTGAACGAAACTTACATCAATCAAGAAACGTGACTGTCAGGTTCAAGCATTACAGCGCATCTGAGCCGATAGATGGGGGCAGAAATTGAAAATTGCATGCTCTCAGTTTTCTTAAGGAGCAGTGGGGCCTTTCACTAAATTGAAACGCAGAGGGTGAAATGTGAAAACTGCCAAATGAGGTTCAGAATTATTAGTACAATGGAGAGCAAGAAAGAGGCAGGCTGGGATATCATTCTTATTTGATACATTTCAGGTGTTCAGATTTAGATTTGGAAACGTTTTCAGTTTGCTGGAAATATAAATTGTTTTGTGAACACAATTATTTCCGGATGATTCGGGCCAATTTCAGAGGGTATTTAAACAGCGTGACGATAATTCTGTATAGATTAAATAAACATCGGATTAATAAACAAAATATCTGCAAAGATTTCAGTTGTGATTCCCAGTGTTATCAGTTCACCTTTTGAATATTTACGCACCATTCTCCATCAATTTACTGACACAATCAATCGTAATGGCTCACCATATACAAACAGTGTTCAGAAAAGGGGAGAGGAGGCTGGCTGCGATTGGGGCGATAGAAGGGAATATTAGGATTGTGATCGCTCTTCTTCAGTATACAGGATATGAAATAAAATCATCCACAGTGTTTCCTCCACTTCAATTCGCCCAAATCTCATTCTCTTACACCTGCTCAGAAAGATCATCGGCAATTATCTAAAATTGCATATCTGCCTGAGTATTACATTTTCTTTGACACACTTTATTTACATCTGTTCCTCGTCCACTCCTTCCTCATGGTCAGTACAGTCGCTCTTTATCTCTCTCTCTCGCTCTCACTCCCTTCTTCCCTCTCACATTCTTCCCTCTGCTCCCTACTAGGCATGCAATTATTGGCAGCTTGGTTTTCAGTGTCAACAAACCCAACCAGAATACTTAAGTGAGGAGAAATGGACTAGGGCTGACCAACGCCTCAAATGGATGGCAACTAGAATGGATGGGGCCGATTACCTTCCATTGTGCAATATCAGCTAATGTCTTCTCTCCTCGGGTTTATTTTTTATATCTCACACACGTTTGCAGTAGCATACACAAATATGTCACCTTTGACCTTGCAAACTATCGTCCCACCTCATCGCCACTTTCATCTCCAGAGTTTCTGAGCATGTTTCCTCCTTCGAAATTGGTTCTTGTGCTTCCCTGAACTTTGTCTTTGAGTCTCGCCAATCAGATTGCTGCCTTACTACAATGCCAGACCGGTTCTTATCACAGTTGGAAGTTACATCCTTCATGCCGAAGGCTAAGGGTAAGTGTTACTCATTATTCGTTCCCCTCTAGTCCCTACTCCTTGGAATATTTAAATCCATCTTCTTCATTCTCCACTTCTCCACTCGTTGATAGAGTTTCCTCCTGTTTTTCTATTTAATAATTCAAACTAAAGTATCACCTGCAAAGAGATCTCCCGTTGCACTCGCAGCTCATTTCATCGCAAAACCTTGAAATCAGTAAGTGGACAATTTCCACGTCCATCACGTCAGCCAACTCTACCTCTGTGAAATCAAGATTACTCTGATCAAGCGCGGGTTAACCTTTGCCTGACCAAATTTGGCTCCCAGTTATATAATGCATCCTTTGTTAAAAAATCCACAAACTTCTATTGCACCCATTCCATCTGTCTCAAAAACCCACAAAGATTTGCGGGTTAGGTTGATTGGCCATGCTAAAATTGTCCCTTAGTGTCCTGAGGTGTGTAGGTTCGAGGGATTTGCGGGTAAATATGTAGGGATATGGGGGTAGGGCCTGGGTGGGATTGTGGTCGGCGCAGACTCGAAGGACCAAATGGCCTCTTTCTGCACTGTAGAGTTTCTATGATTCTATGATTCTATGATTTGTGAACTGCTACTATACCCTATTTACCAGGCCCGACTTCAACATTGCCCAAGTATGAAGGATGTGCCTTCATTTTTTCTGAACTCCATGTGGAATTTGGCTTCTATAAATCTGCCCCTCTCTCTCCCTCTCTGTCTCTCCCTCTTTCTTTAACTATCTCTCTCTCTTTCTGTCTCTCTCTCTGTCTCTCACTCTTTCTGTCTCTGTCCCTCTCTCTCTCTTTCTGTCTGTCTCTGTCTCTCTCTCTCTCCCGCCTTCTCTTTCTCTGTCCCTCTCTCTCCTTTCCCTCATTATCTTTCGCTTTCTTATTATCTGCCATAAATATATTCTCACCTAAAGCGTAACTGAAACGTAAACAAAACCCAAACGCAAAACTGAACCTAATCTTAACACTAAATCCACTGTAATCCTTCGTGTAACTCTATTTCTAATTGAAAAAGGCAGAAGAACCACAAGTAAATAGCAACGCAATTACCAGAGCTGATATTCACACTTTATGATCTGAAGCATCACTGATGACGAAGTTCCACTCTAACCATGAATCCAATCCTAAACATAGCTCATTAACACAAATACTAATCTTCACCAGAAACCTAATGGAACGCAAATGCTAACACTGAAATTGGACCCTCTATCTCAGTGTAAACATAAAAATAATCCCAAAAAAAGAATGAAGGTCCAAACCATACTCCAGACTCAACCATAAACCTCACGCTAACTCTATCACAAACTGCACCCCTAACAGTCATGGCAAATGTAACAATGATCCGATGCCTAACAGTAATCCGAAAACTAAACTTACCTGCTAATTGAAGCACTAATATTGGCGCGAAGCATAAATGTAACCTGACACTCATAGTCACACAAACACATTACAGTCAGTAATTGAAGGGAAAGGCACAGCAGGATGGCTTTTCACTTCAAATACACCTACCATGTCTTTATCAAGTCAGGGGCACTTCTGTTTAGCAATTGTCTCCAGCTGCAGGAACTAAAATTCCAAGTTTTGCATATGGAGAAGGAGCTGGAGTCACGATGGAATATAGATAAGAATGAGAGAGAATTATAGAACCTTGGAGTAGGTCATTTGGCACTTTGAGCCTGCTCTGCCATTGAATATGATTCATTGTGGATCCTCGATCTCAATGCCATATATTCCTCTGCCCTCACGTAACTAGGTGAAATTAAAATCTAAATGAACTATATTTTCCTTGTATGCATTAACTGATGTGGCCTCCACAACTCTCTGTGGCACAGAACTCCAATGGATCATTACTCTATGGGTGATTTTATTTTACCATCTCAGTCTGAAATGTTGTATCCCATATCCTTACACTATGTGGCCTCAATCGAGGGATTGAGTTTAGGAGTACAGGGATAATGATGCAGCTATATAAGACCCTCGCCAGACCCCACTTGGAGTACTGTGCTCAGTTCTGGTCGCCTCATTACAGGAAGGATGTGGAAAAGATTGAAAGGGTGCAGAGGAGGTTTACAAGGACGTTACCTGGATTGCGTGGCGTGCCTTATGAGGATAGGTTGAGGGAGCTCGGTCTTTTCTCCTCGGAGAGACGTAGCATGAGAGGAGACCTCATAGAGGTATATAAGATGTTGAGAGGCATAGATCGGGTAGACTCTCAGAGGCTTTTTCCCAGGGTGGAAATGGCTGCTAGGAGAGGACACAGGTTTAAGGTGCTGGGGGTAGGAACAGGGGAAACGTTTGGGGGAAGTTTTTCACACAGAGGGTGGTGGGCGAGTGGAATCGGCTGCCGTCAGTGGTGGTGGAGGCAAACTCAATAGGATCTTTTAAGAGACTCCTGGATGAGTACATGGGACTTAATAGGATGGGGGGTTATAGGTAGGCCTGGAAGTTAGGGATATGATCGGTACAACTTGTGGGGCCGAAGCGCCTGTTTTGTGCTGTAGTTTTTCTATGTTTCTATATCCTGATACTATGTGGCCCAGATCTAGTCAGACCAGTACATTCAATAAAATCTCTTCTCATCTTTCTGAACGAGCGTAAACACAGACACAGGCGAACCAATCTCTCCTCACAGGATAATCCCGCCAAATTTATTAGCAGCCGAGTGAACCTCTGCTGCATTCCCTCAATGGCAAGTGTATTATTTCTTGGGTAGGGAGACCAGAGCTGCACGTAGTATTGCAGTTGTAATCTCCAAAAGGCCCTGTAAAACTGCAATTGAGTCAAAGCGGTTTACAGCATGGAAACAGACCCTTCGATCCAACTTGTCCCTGCTGCCCAGTTTTCACCATTCGACTCGTCCCACTTGCCCCCATTTGGCCCATATCTCTCCATACCCAGTGTGCCCATGCTAGCGTCTACATCTTTATTTTTAAATGCAAAATTTTATCTGCCACTATCACTACCTCTGCCAGCTTGTTCCAGGCACCCACGACCCTTTTTATGACAAAATTGCCCCTCTGGACCCGTTTGTATCTCTCACCTCTCACTTTAATCTAGTTTTAAACACACCTACCTTTCAGAAAAGATGTTGACTATCTAGCTGATCTATTCCCATCACTATTTTATAGACCTCAATGAGATCATCCCTGAGCCTTCTACGCTCCAAGGGAAAAGAAAATCTCAGTCTTTCGAGCCTCTCCTTATCAATCAAACTATCAAGTCCCGGTAGCATCCTATTATTTTTTTCTGCTCTCTTTCGAGTTTAATAATATTATTTCTATAATAGGACGACCAAAACTATACACAGTGTCCCATGTGTAGCCTCAGTAATGTCTTGCACAAACTTCAACAAGACATCCTAACTCCTGTATTCAATGTTCTGACCAATGAAACCAGGCATGCTGAATATCTTCTTCACCAATCTATCCACCGGTGACTCCACTAGCAAGGAGCTATGAACCTGTACCCCTAGATTTCTGTGTTCTATAACTCTCCCCAACGACCTACCATTAACAGGGTAAGACCTGCCGTGGTTCGAGCAACCAAAATGCGACAACTCGCACTTACCGACTATTCATAGAAACACAAATTTAGGCGCAAAGTTAAATGTAACCTTATGCTCATAGTCACACAAACACACTATCGGCAGTAATTCAAGGGAAACTCATAGCAGGGAGCTCTGCCACTTCACAAGCACCTTCCATGTCATTTATCAAGTCAGTGACACCTCTCGAGGCAAGTGCGACCATCTGTTTAGGGAGTGTCTCCAGCTGCAGTGACTCAAATTTCATGATTTGCGTCTGGAGAAGTGGCTGGAGTCACTCTGGAACATAGTCAAGAATGAAAGAGAAATATAGAACCTTGGAGTAGGTCTTCGGCACTTCGAGTCTGCTCTGCCATTCAATAGGATTCATGGTTGACCGTCGATCTCAGTGCCATATATGCCTTAGCCCTCAGGTACCTAGATGAAATTAAAATCTAAATAAAGAACTATATTTTTCTTGTATGCATTGTTGATATGGCCTCCACAGCCCTCTGTGGTACAGAATTCCAATGGATCACTACCCTCCGAGTGATTTTCTTTTCTCATGCCAGTCCGAAATGTTCAATCCCACATCTTGATATTTACTGGCCTGGAACTAGTTTCCATAACCAGGGAAAACATCCACTCTGCATCTAGTCTGTCCAGTACAATCAATTAAATATCTTCTCACCTGTCTGAACTAGTGCGAACAAAGACACAGTCGAAGCAGTCTCCCCTCATAGGACAATTCTATCAAACCGAGCAGCAGACTAATGAACCTTTGATGCATTCACTCAATGGCAAGTATATCATTTCCTAGGTAGGGAGACCAAAGCTGCACGTAGCATTGCAGTTGTGATCTCAACAAGGCCATGTAAAATTGCAATAGAGTCTTAGAGTCACAGCTGTTTACAGCATGGAAACAGGCCCTTCAGCCCAACCTGTCATGCCGCTCAGTTTGTATCATTACAAAGAACAGTACAGCACAGGAAACAGGCCCTTCGGCCCTCCAAGCCTGTGCTGCTCCTTGGTCCAACTAGACCAATCGTTTGTATCCCTCCATTCCCAGGCTGCTCATGTGACTATCCAGGTAAGTCTTAAACGATGTCAGCGTGCCTGCCTCCACCACCCTACTTGGCAGCGCATTCCAGGCCCCCACGACCCTCTAGTCCCAATGGCCCGCCTTTGGCCCACATCTCTTGATACCCATCTTACCCAAGCAACTTTCTAAATGTTTTTTTTACAAATACAAAATTGTACCCGCCTCTATCACTACTTCTGGCACATTGTCACAGACACTCACCACCCTCTGTGCGACAAAATTGCTCCTCTGGAGCCTTTTGTATCTTTCCCCTCTCACATTAAACCTATGTCCTCAAGTTTGAGACTCCCGAACCTTTGAGAAAAAAATATTGACCATCTAGCTGATCAATGCCCCTCATTATTTTATAGACCTCTATAAGCTAACCCCTCAGCCTTCTACGCTCCAGGGAAAAATGTGCTAGTCTATAAAGCCTCTCCATATAACTCAAACCATCATGTCCCATAGCATCCTAGCATTTTTTCTGCACCCTTTCAAGTTTAATAATATTCTATCTATAATAGGGTGACCAGAACTGTACACAGTATTCCACGTATGGCCTTATCAATTTCTTGTACAACTTCAACAAGACGTCCCAACTTCTGTATTCAATGTTCTGACGAATGAAACCAAGCATGCCAAATGCCTTCTTCGCCAGTCTGTCCACCTGTCACGCCACTTGCAAGGAGCTATGAACCTCTAGAACTCTTTCTTCTATAACTCTCCCCAACGCCCTACCATTAACTGAATAAGTCCTGCCCTAGCTCAAACAACCACAATGCATCACCTCGCATTTATCTAAATTAAACTCCATTTGCCATTTGTCAGCCCACTGGCCCAATTGATCAAGATCCCATTGCAATCCGAGATAACCTTTTACACTGTCCACTATGCTACCAATCTTGGTGTCATCTGCAAATTTCCTAACCATGCCTCCTATATTCTCATCCAAATCTTTCACATAAATGATAAATAACAGTGGACCCAGCACCAATCCCTGAGGCACATCGCTTGTTACAGGCCTCCAGTTTGAAAAACAGCCCACCAACCACCCTGTCTTCTGTCATCGGCGAATTTTGTATTCATTTTGCAACCTCACTCTGTATCCCGCGGGATTTAACCTGATGTACAACCTACCATGTGGTACCTTGTCAAAGGCATGGAGCGCCAGAGTGAGAAGAAAACAATTGCATGTTTACATTTCCTTAGCTCTTTCGCTGAAACTTCCTATGACTGCAGCAGCCTCGGACCCACAGCGAAGCCATCTCACCAGCCCTTAGCGCGTCACAAGAGATTGCAAACGACGCGGCAATCCTGGGGACGCCCATTGAGCTCCAGGTTCCAAAAGGCAGTTTTGCATTGAAAACGGGACCTCAAGGTATGTATTTGTTTTTGTATTTCATTGTTTTTGCTGTTTTTAAGTAGTTAATACTAAATGGTTCACTCAAATTGTAATTTTCAAATTCGTTTTAATTACTGAACGGGAGAATTATTAAACTTGTATCAATAACTAATTGTTTCATTCTTACAAATTTGTGAAACTACGAGTTAAAGTCATAGAATGGGTGAATTCTCCCACCCACCGCCATGGGAAACGTTGGACCATGAAGAGGTCTGTTGACCTCAGGCGGGATTTTCCAGTTTTGGGGCAAACACGGCGTGAGCATCCCGTCCGTGGAATCTCGACAGTGCAGGCCATTGCCACTGCATCGACAACAATCCCACCCAGGCCGTATCCCTGGAACGTCATGAATTTATATTGCTAATCCCCTGACAGTAAGCGGCAATTTTGCATGGCCAATTAACCTAAATCGCATATTTTTGGAGTGTGGGAGGAAACCGAAGTATTCGGAGGAAACCCACACAGACACGGGGAGAACATGCAAACTCCACACAGACAGTGACCCAAGGCCAGAATTGAACCCGGGTCCCTGGAGTTGTGAGGCAGTACTGCTAACCACTGTGGCACCGTGTCGCCTTAAGTCTGCATTGTATTATTATTATTATGTAACTTTTTAATATGCGTGCCATGCTTCTAAGTGTTTGTGTGTTTTAATTTAGAATATGGCCACTGAAAAGTTTCCTGCGAAAAAGAGAACTCAGAATTTCTGTGAGCATGATTTGGATAACTTAATACATGAAGTGGAATAGATGAAAGTTCAACATTTGGGCAAAGGAAAATCAAGGCCAACAAGGAAAATTTAAGCTATGGCTTGGAAGGAAATTGGAACCTTGATGAAAGCAGATAGTGGTGTAAGCAGATAGTGAAGTGCCGAGGACCGCGGATCAGTGTCATGAGAAACATAATGATTTGATGCGTTCAGCCGGGTTGTGTAGGATTTTTTGATGAAAAATTAGAACTGAAACCAAATCGTTCTCAACGTCAGGATTCTAGTCTGCCTTCGGTATGGTATATAGTTCTGTCTTCTTACAGATTTGCATCGGAGTCGTAAAATTGAAAAACACAGGGGATCTCTGAAGCTGTGTAAGCAGTACAGTCTCCTTACAAACCTTGCAGGTTGTGAACTTGGCCCCCACGGCTAATTAGCTCCATCTGTCGCTGACCTGCAAGTTGACAGCAAGATTTTTAAAGACATTTCAATTTCTTTCTGAAGGCAAAAAGGTCACATATTGCCCTGGAGGCGGACATTAAGCGTCTCGCTCCAAAGGCCGAACTTGCTCGGAACCTGCTGCGTTTCTCCCTCCTCGGATAATGAGATGTTGGGTTTGGTCAAGGTAATATATACGCACAAGACTGTTATTGTGATGGAAAAATAATTGCATTTTTTTCAACTTTCACAGATGCCAGTGTGACAGCACAGCGGAACATGGCCGAGAGTCAGGCCACACCAACTGCTGATGATGTAGGAGAAGCTGGTATATCACAGCAGTGCAGCACTGAATCTGCAGCAGGCGAGGTGGATGCCTTGCAGCCTGATGAGTTATTTGACATTGATATTGACGTTCTGGATGGTCAAGTGCTTAGAAGGGGGAGGCCAGTGATGACACGGCTGTTGTAATGGAGGAGGAAGACCCAGACCCTTCAGGAGGTGACGAGACTTCGTTGCTGGAGAAGCCTCAACACCTCGTGAACCTCAACTTCTTACAGTCAATGGCAGTGAGCAAATGATTATTAATAAACTGTATGAGCTCCCAATCGTGTTGGCTGAAGGTTATGCTGAAGGTTATGCTGATGAGACAAGTTTGAGCCCTGAGTGATGTCTCCCAGGAGCTCCAAAGTGCAAAAGAGCTACTGACACAGGATCATGAGACTTCGTTGCAGCAGAATGAGCTGCTGAGACAGAGTTCAGTGGAGCAGAATGAGCTGCTGAAAAAGAGTTCACTGCAGCAGAATGAGCTGCTGAGAAAAAGGTCGGTGGAGCAGAATGAATTGCTGAGACAGAATTCAGTGCAGCAGAATGAGCTGCTGAGACAGGAAAATAAGTTCCGTCTGCAGTTAATAAATGACGTGGCGACACCTGCTGCTGCAGCCTCGGGCCAGGAGCCACCCCATTCAGAGACAGTGCCGCTGGGCAAGACCGGGCTCCATCAGGGATGCAGAGAGGTACGCCATGTGGACGGAGAAGGGCCTGGGGAAGACGCAGGAACAATTAGGGCCCCACTCCTCTCCCTCCAACACTGCTACCTGTACCTCAACATTCCTCTCCTCTTATGAATATTCCATTTTGAGTCGTTTATTCCAATTGGTTAATGGTTGATATTTCTGCCTCGTTTATTTCAATTACTCAATTAGTATCCGCATATTTGAATTTTGCATTTTGATATTTGAATAAATAATCTCCAATTTTGTCAGGTTTAATGGAAAAAATATTAAACAAATGACAAAAATAATTTTGTAATTAAACAACTTTATTCATGCTGATATTTAACTTAACGTAACTACCTCAACTTAAAAAAATGCACGAAACTATATTTTATAACTTTAATACCATGGATAATATTGTTTTTCTTCTTTAACATACCTTCCTTTTTATAGACAAGGTGGTCAGGGGAATGGAGTGTTTGAAGGGTGGAATGGATGCAAGGGAGTGAAGGGGATTGTTTGGACATACGAAATAAACATTTTAAAAGTTCATTGTCCAAAAGCAATAGTGCCAGGCGATCTCGAATTGCCCTTGCGTCACGTGTAGCTCCGGCTTCTCCATCAGGCTCCATATTGCGTTCATCGAGCTCCTCCATCTCCGAAGGCAATTGAAGTTCTGGATGAATGCTCAGTCCATGCTCGAGGACAAAGTTGTGCATAACAAAACACAATACTAGAATCTTTGTCATTTTGTGAAATGTTAGAAATGTCACTGATGCCATATTGCAAGGACACAGATGGGAAAATCCTCACTGCTGTTCTGAATTTAATCTCCACTGTTAAGGCAGTGCGGCAGTTAGAGTTGGGTTTCAGGTCTTCAGTCAACATTTCAAAAAGACATCCCATTGTTCCTTGCTGAAGCGCAGTCTCCTGGCACACATCTCCTCTGATATAATTTCATATGATGTCCTTTCCCTGTACATTCTAACGGGTGGGTAAATGATTTGCCGTCTCTTCCGGCCAAGATGTAGCCTGACTCGTCGTTCATGATGTTTGCACCTTCACTGAAGCCGCAAAAGAGTACGAGTGATTGCGAAACTCATTGTTAATAGCTGGAGGTTTCAATACTTGTGGGACATGACTCCAGATTTACAGTCTGGACAGGATTCTAAATGACTATCAGGGAGATAGTTCACATCAGCTTACAGGAGGCTTGCATACATCAACTGAGGCATTAAACTTCCCGAAGGCTTTTAAAATCATTACTTAAATGTGTATGCATCAACATAAACTACCTGATTAAATTATTTAGGCATTTCTTAATTTAGGTTTGTAAGAGTCACCGGAAAGTGCATTATTAAATTGCTTATGTATTTAGTTACTGAGGCTTGTCAGGTCACACTAACTTACCTCGGGGATTTGCGGCCTAGTCTGCAGTGTTGTACCTGTTAATTCTCAGATACTTTCAACCAGTTTACTTACTCCAAGGTTTTACCCCGGTGCCCTTATTTGCAAGGTGGACAAAGGACAAACACAAGTAAAGATTCAACAAGTTTATTAAATAACACTATTAACCCTTAAATTACCCACATAAAACAAGAGGATACCCCAGATTCAAGTATACTACCCGTAGGCTTCTGCAGAAAATGCAGATGTATGGGATTGGGGGTGATCTAGGAAATTGGATCAGGAATTGGCTAGCGGATAGGAAACAGAGGGTGGTGGTTGATAGTAAATATTCATCATGGAGTGCGGTTACAAGTGGTGTACCTCAGGGATCTGTTTTGGGGCCACTGCTGTTTGTAATATTTATTAATGATCTGGATGAGGGTATAGTTGGGTGGATTAGCAAATTTGCTGATGACACCAAAGTCGGTGGTGTGGTAGACAGTGAGGAAGGGTGTCGTAGTTTGCAGGAAGACTTAGACAGGTTGCAAAGTTGGGCCGAGAGGTGGCGGATGGAGTTTAATGCGGAGAAGTGTGAGGTAATTCACTTTGGTAGGAATAACAGATGTGTTGAGTATAGGGCTAACGGGAGGACTTTGAATAGTGTGGAGGAGCAGAGGGATCTAGGTATATGTGTGCATAGATCCCTGAAAGTTGGGAATCAAGTAGATAAGGTTGTTAAGAAGGCATATGGTGTCTTGGCGTTTATTGGTAGGGGGATTGAATTTAGGAGTCGTAGCGTTATGTTGCAACTGTACACAACTCTGGTGCGGCCGCACTTGGAGTACTGTGTGCAGTTCTGGTCCCCACATTACAGGAAGGATGTGGAGGCTTTGGAGAGGGTGCAGAGGAGGTTTACCAGGATGTTGCCTGGTATGGAGGGGAGATCCTATGAGGAGAGGCTGAGGGATTTGGGATTGTTTTCGCTGGAAAGGCGGCGGCTAAGAGGGGATCTTATTGAAACATATAAGATGATTAGAGGTTTAGATAGGGTGGATAGTGATAGCCTTTTTCCTCTGATGGAGAAATCCAGCACGAGGGGGCATGGCTTTAAATTGAGGGGGGGTAGTTATAGAACCGATGTCAGGGGTAGGTTCTTTACCCAGAGGGTGGTGAGGGATTGGAATGCCCTGCCAGCATCAGTAGTAAATGCGCCTAGTTTGGGGGCGTTAAAGAGATCCGTAGATAGGTTCATGGACGAAAAGAAATTGGTTTAGGTTGGAGGGTCACAGTTTTTTTTTAACTGGTCGGTGCAACATCGTGGGCCGAAGGGCCTGTTCTGCGCTGTAATGTTCTATGTTCTATGTTCTATAAAGTTGGTTTGGTTAAACTGCAGGCCCGATTCTCTGAGTCCCTCTGGTCTGTTGTCACGAAGGTCATTCTCGATGGCCGCTTCTTCCTTCCTTCCTTGTCTGGTCAGTCTTCCGAATGGTCACGGCTGCCTCCCCTGTCGAGTGTTCGCTCCTTGTGCCTCTGAGTGTGTCCCTTTATCCCCAGCCTGCTTGCCTTTCCAGAAACTTCTCTGGCTTCTGGCCAATGAGGTCCCAGGAGGGGGTTCCAATACCCAGTGGGTTTCTTGATGTCTGCCTGACAGGGCACCAGGGTCCGCCCCCCAGGTGTCCATCTCCATGTTGTTAAACTTGTTATCAGGTAAGGTTTCTACAGGATCTCTTGGTGACAGAAAGTCTGGCCCGATCTGGGCTTCTAACAATAGACTGATGCATTTCAATGAGGTGCCATGATCTCCTGCTAAGTCTCAAGTAGAGTGTAACGACCTTTGATGGGTGGTTGATGGGTCAGGCCCAGACACATTTGTGTATTGTACAATTGGCCTGCCTGCGGTTTGACTGTGTTTGATTTCAATGTGCCTAATTCTTTAATATAGGATATCCAATTTTATCAGCCTTAAAACTAGGCCCTGTTTATATCACCACAGCAGGGAGCGGTCGGAGGGCAGGGCAGAGCAGCGCGTAACAGTGAGTATCAAACTAACTTACCTCGGGGATTCGTGGCCTAGTCTGCAGGGAGCGGGCGGAGCAGAGCGTAACAATGAGTAGAAAACTAACTTACCAGCGAAGGTGATTGGCGGTTGCCGGTCATATTTGCATAAGTGCAGTCACTGTGACCAGAAGGTGGTTTGTGGAGGAGCTGCTGTGAGGGGAACTTAAAATGAATTACTGTTCTTCATTACTACCGAGGTTTGAAAGAATTGACGTAAAATACAGCACTTAAGTTAACATGCTTTCAAACATCCCAAGCTCAAAACTCTTCGGAGAGAGATCTCCTGCTTCGCTGCGCTCTGATTATAGATCAGGAAAATAGGTGTATTTCTTTTATCGTAATACCTGACGTAATATCCGGGCTAGCAGAGCACCTTCGCGCTGTCTGGTTAAGGCATCCTGTGCTGCGTCAACGCAGCGATGGCACATCAGCACCCACAGCACAGGTTCTTGATAAGTGCGCTTTGAGCGCAAATGCGCATGCGCCTGGAATTCAGGGACGTCCCACGCTCATGTCCGGCGCTCCACAAGCAAGCACCAGCATTTCAGGCCGAGAGCGATGCCCTATAATAATTTAGAAACTTGAAATTCAGGAAAATGAAAGAAGACCAAGTGCAGCTTTTCAAAGGGAAATTGCGATGAAACCATGAATTAGAAAGGGCAAAGTTTGAAAAGGAAGAAAGAGATTGAGAAATGGAGCGGGAGAGAGATAGAGAATTTCAGCTGAACAACCGATGATTAAAGCAGAGGCACGAGAAAATGCTGAGGAGGGAAGAAGTTCTGGACGGGAATTTAGTGTGGAAATGGTTATGTTTGTACAAGTTATACGAATTAAGTATGCAAAGGATGTGACAGCATTCTTTACTTCGTTTCAAGACGTTGCTGAACAACTAAACTGAGGCGGCACGGTGGCACAGTGGTTAGCACGACTGCCGCACAGCTCCAGTGACCTGGGTTCGATTCCAGGCTCGGGTCACTGTCTGTGTGGAGTTTGCACATTCTCCCCCGTATCTGCGTGGGTTTCCTCCTGGTGCTCGGGTTTCCTCCCCCACTCTAAAGATGTGCGGTTAGGTTGATTGGCCATGCTCAATTGTCCTTTCGTGTCCCACGGTGTGTTGGTTAGAGGGAACAGTGGGATAAATGTGTGGGGGGGCGGGGGCGGGGCCTGGGTGGGATTGTTGTCGTGCGGATGCGATGGGCCGAGTGGCCTCCTTCTGCACTGTAGGGTTTCTATGATTTAAATAGTCAACTTAAAATTGGAGATTCTGGTTAAAAAATAGACTGGTGAGCTGCATGCATCGTTGTCAGGAAAGGAACTTGAATGAGATGATGGATGCTATGGAATTTCACATTTTTTAATTCATTCCAATGAATGAAACGTCTTTGTCGATTAGTCATCCACTTGAAGAAATACAGATCCAAGTTTTATTACTGGTGCATCTAGGTATCTAAGATAACAATTCATAATGAAAAATAACTGAAGTGCCTGCACAATTCAAAATTAAGACTTGTCATGTAAAATCACTGAATTTGCAGATTGATCTTTCCGAGGCAATGACCAGAGATATTGTTTTAGAAGCGATCTTTAGTGATACTCAAACAGATGTAAAGGACATAACGACAAGTGAACAGTTAACTAAAGACCATTCATAACGCATTACGAACTGTATTGAATTCATTCATTTATTGTGCAAAAAATGTATAGTGCTAAAAAGAGCTATGGAATTCCAGACGAAGTGATGAATATGGCTAAAAAACAAAGTTAAAATAACTCATTTGAAAAGGGACTGCAAGAAGCGAGAAAAACACAAAAACTGAATAACAAAGGAAGAATACGAACCACTTTGTGTGAAACAAACAAGCATTTTAACATCCTTCAAACAGCTGCAAAATCGTTTACAACAAAAGATACGGGCTGTTAATTCACAAGAAAGACATTTGATTCCGATAAATCAAAATGAAAATTGAACTCCTGTAAGCTTGGAAAGTGAGCTTGAATATTGAACTATCCCTCAAAGTAACAAAAATGTAACTCGAAAGGATATTATTAAACTAGAGAGAGTGCAGAAAAGATTTACTAGGATGCCACCGGGACTTGATGGATTGAGTTCTCAGGAGAGGTTGGATAGACTGGGACTTTTTTTCTCTGGAGCGTAGGAGGCTGATGGGTGATCTTATTTTCCCAAAGGTAGGGGAAGCTAGAGGGCATAGGTTTAAAGTGAGAAGGGAGATATACAATAGTGTTCAGAGGGGCAATTGTTTGCACACAGAGGGTGGTAGGTGTCTGGAACAAGCTGCCAGAGCTGGTAGAAGATGCGGGTACAATTCTGTCTTTTAAACAGCATTTAGATAGTTACATGGGTACGATGGGTATCGAGGGATATGGGCCAAAATCCGGGCAATTGGGATTAGCTTAGGGGTTTAGAAAAATGGACAGTATGGACAAGTTTGGCCGAAGGGCTTGTTTCCATGCTGTAAACCTCTATGACGATGACTCTATGACTGTGGAGCTAAATCGAGCACTGTTTTTTAATTTGAATCCGGAAACAAAAGTACAAAGAAACCCAAAACATGATTCATGACGATATTATCTCGATTCTGATGGCGATGCTAAAAGTTTTGACTTGGTGTTTGTCAAATCAATGTCAGTGCAATTCTGAAATAACAGAACTTTATCGGTATGATGAAATCAGAAAGACGTTCAGATATTTGTGATGTTAGATATGTATGAAATGGATCACGTGAACGACTGAAGTCCTACAATCATATTCCAGCATTCAAATAGACCCAGTAACCTATTTTGCAATACGTCTCCCACAACAAAAGCCCTCGACTGGACTCTAGTCTTTAATTTACTCCCAGATATCACAGAAAACCGTGCGGACTTCAATACATTCACATCTGTAATTCAACCGCAGGTAACTTGTGTTTTGAAGGCAAACCTCCCAGCGAATCCATTCATTAGATTCCAGCCTTAAAATGTTTTTTAAAATCTTTGGTTCGAAATGTCTTTCCTCTCACCGAAAATCCTTGGAGTGGGCACACTGTCCCTGAGGGCAATAACAGATAACAGAACGTTTTGCAGGCCAGGGTAAGAGTTCCAGCTTGCCAGTGAGTCCCTGTTTTATGGCTCAATGTGTGCATGATTACCAGTGTGAGCGCAGGGTTTGTAAAGCCATATTTCTTGAAAAGCTGGCTGCTGCTCTCTGTAAGAGTTTTAACAACACCAGGTTAAAGTCCAACAGGTTTATTTGGTAGCAACTTGATTGTGTGTCTCTGTGCCCTGTTTGAGAGCACATTTCCACTCCATCTGACGAGGGAGCAGCGCTCCGAAAGCTAAACACCGCATGCTGCTCTCTGCCCAGGGCTCACAAGAGTGAGATGTCACACGCAACTCTGAAACTTGTGGAGCTGCAAGAGACATCCCAAGTCGTTGCTTTATCTGTCCTTGAAACCAACCAAGCAGCCAATTAAGTCAAGACAATCATTCACATTCGAGTAATTGAACTTGCAAACCCCTTGCAATTGAACTATGCATTGGGACACCACAGGAAAGGCAGTACTATGAATGGGATATTTTAGTCCTGTGGTGATATCAATTTCCTTATTTCTCAACAGAAAATAAGAGGGTATTAAATAGGAGAAACATATTGAGTAAATTGGCCCAGTGAGTAATGGTGCAAAACTGGTCCAGTTTTCCACAATCACTTGTGGTTGGGAACAGCCTCTATCAGTCATGCGCCATGTTGAAAAAGAAGAGGGGGATCAATCCCCACAAGCGTAACTTCGCAATCTTTTGAACTGACGCTGCATCTTCTTTATTTTTCTTGATTATCCACATTCTCGTAGCTCCGCAGTTCAGTTTCTTATTGATTCTAAAAGATTCGCTTCTTACTTTCGCCTTTTGCATTCAAATATCTTGGCACGGTGGTGCTAACCAACATGGCGGCAGCCAAAGGTGAAGGAGAAACAGATGGAGAGGTGAAACTCAGCAGAGTTAGAGCGTCCTTCGCAGACAGATAGGAAAATAGCAACAGCCAGCACCCTACTTCAAAAGCTTCAGTTGAGTTGCTGGAGACACTGGGGTACACTTCACATGGACAGTTTAACTTCTAAACTGACCAAAAACAAAAGCATTCTCTCTGCAGTAATTTCACTCTCCATCCCACTCGATCGTCCAAATTTCACATTAACTGCTTGCAACATTATTGGTACCATATATATTGGGCAAATATAATCATGTCAAATTTTATATTTATTCTGGGATCAGACATATTTCAGCTCACGAATGTGGGGAAGTGGGTGGCATTGTGGTATTATCGCTTGTCTCGTCCTGGCAGAAAACCAGGCCATATCTGAAGGAGGAAACAGGATTCAAATCCCAACACGGCAGAAGTTGAAAAGTGAATGGAATAAATATCAGGCCATAAACACCAATGATGTCCATGAATCATTGTCAATTGACAGTAAACCTTGACAACAGTTTCAGGCAGAAATCTGCCATTTTACCTTGTCCGGCGCACTTGACTTCACAAGCTCAGCAATCTTGTTGACTCTTAAATACTCTCTGAAAAAGACAAGCAAGAGACATATGTCAAGGGCATATAGGGATGGGAAATAAATGGACATTCATATAATTGCAGGTCGTGATTTCAAAATATAATCCACATTTTTATTTTGATTCGATGACGACAGGCAAATTGACAAAATAAAGCAACAACATTTCTCCGTCAAAACATAGCAATTGAGATGAGGAGTAGATCACTCAAACCGGATCCATTATTCCATAAGATCATGACTGATCTGTTTGTGTCCAAATCTACATTCTGCCCATCCCCGATAACCTTTTGAGTCCCGTGTTAGGCAATAAACTATTTAACGATATTAACTCAATGATATTCACTGGCCCAGCCACCACCACTCTCCGAGAACAGAGAAAATAAATCTTCCCATCTCCAAGTTGAACAGTGCCACACTGGCCCGATTTTCTTGCACAAGTAGAAAACGGATTCCACTATTCACCCTGTGAAGCTGCCTCGGGATCTTATATGTTTGAAAATGATCACCAGTCACTCATTTATGTTCTCATAGATAAAGGCCCAAATGTCTAAAGTTTGCCTGTGATGTGCCTGGGAGTAAATATTGGAAGTTACATAGCGCACAGAAAATGATGGAGCCCACTTCAGCCCTCGAAATAAATATGCATCTCCAAACAATTATGTATTTCTCTATCACCAGATAATGCCTCCAGAAAAAAATAACGCCAACTGCAGCCAACAAAATAATCTCCCCATAATAATCATATGTCCCGAATACTGGAAAACATGTGGGTGCCCGCAATTAGTAGAAGATGCTAAAAACCCCATCGAAATAATTATTCCACTTCCAAGTTACTTCCTGACAATCAAATATAACACAACTGCCTGCGTGTGGTTCCCGAAATGTTGGTCTTCGTTCTCATTCAATGTGCCTTGAACAGCGCCTTTTTAATAGATACCCACACAATACCAGCAGCTTTTTCTTTCTGCAGACAAATTCATTATCGACATCGCTCCAGTCTGCTGCAATAACACGCTTCATCTATAACTTTTTGCTGAATACTAATGACTTCTATACCTTCGTGATCCTCCGTGTAAATGAACACTGACCATGAGGAAACCGCTCGACAACTTAAAATCCCATTTAAGTCATGCACGTTTTCGCCATCCCCACCATGTGCACCGAGAACTTCATCCTTCAGAAAAGTCCCACTGACATGAAATCATTCTCCCTTTGGAAACCCAGATTGCCCAAGCGCTGTCCATCTAAACAGCACTCCCCACGACCGTTTATATCCCATCCATCTGAGCAGTCTTCATGAGTAAACATCCACACTCTGGTGAGATTATCCCCGCACCCCCTTCCCAGTATTAGTTACAGAGTCATAGAGGTTTACAGCATTGAAACAGGCCCTTCGGCCCTACTTGTCCATGCCGCTCATTTTTTTAAACCCCGAAGCTAATTCCAATTGCCCGCATTTGGCCCATATCCCTCTATACCCATCGTACCCATGTAACTATCTAAATGCTTTTTAAAAGATAACATTGTACCCACCTCTAATACTACATCTGGCCGCTTGCTCCAGACACCTACAACCCTCTGTGTGAAAGAAATGCCCTTCTGAACAATTTTGTGGCTCGCCCATCTCATTTTAAACCTATGCCCTCTAGTTTTAGACTCCCCGACCTTTGGTGAAATATATTGATTATCTAGCTGATCTGTGCCCCTCATTATTTCATAGACCTGTATACGATCAGCCCTCAGCCTCCTACGCTCCGGAGAAATAAGTCCCAGTCTATCCAGCCTCTCCTTATAACTCAATCAATCAAGCCCCGGTAGTTTCCTGGTAAATCTTTTCTGCACTCTTTCTAGTTTCATAATATTCTTTCTACAATAGGGTGACCAGAATTGCACACAGTATTCCAAGTGTGGCCTTACCAATATCTTGTCCAACTTCAACAAGATATTCCAACTCCTGCATTCAATGTTCTGACCGATGAAACCAAGCATGCCGAATGCCGTCTTCACCACTCTGTCCACCTGTGACTCCACTTTGAAGGAGCTATGAACATGTACCCCTAGATCTCTTTGTTTTGTAACTCTCCCCAACGCTCTACTATTAACTGAGTAAGTCCTGCCCTCGTTCAATCTACCAAAATGCAACACCTCGCATTTTGCTAAATTAAACTCCATCTACCATTCCTCAGCCCACTGGCCCAATTGCTCAAGATCCCGTTGCAATTAAAGATAGCTTTCTTCACTTCCACGATGCCACCAATTTAGTGTAATCTGCAAACTTACTAACTATGTCCCCTATATTCTCATCCAAATCATTAATATGAATGACAAATAACAGTTGTCCCAGCACTGATCCCTGAGGCACAGGCATCCAGTTTGAAAAACAACTCTCGACAACCACCCTCTGGCTTCTGTCAAAAAGCCAATTTTGTTACCATCCAGATACCTCACCCTGGATCCCGTGAGATTAAACCTCATGCAACAATCTAACATGTGGTACCTTGTCAAAGGCCTTGCTAAAGTCCATGTAGACAACATTAGCTGCACTGCCCTCATCTCCTTTCGTGGTTACCCCTTCAAAAAACTCAATCAAATTTGTGAGACGTGATTTTCCACTCACAAAGCCATGCTGACTGTTCCTATCAGTACTGGCATGTCTAAATCCCTGTAGATCCTGTCTCTCAAAATATCTTCCAACAATTTACCTACCACAGATGTGATGCGCACTGGCCTGTAGTTCCCAACGGTTTTCCCTGTAGCCCTTTTTGAACAAAGGTACAACATTTGCCCCTCTTCAATCTTCAGGCTCCTCACCCGTGACTATCGATGATTCAAATATCTCGGCTCGGGGACCCGTAATTTCCTCCCTAGCCTGGCAAAATGTCCTGGGATACACTTCATCAGGTCCCGGGGATTTATCTACCTTGATGCGCTTTAAGACTTCCAGCACCTCCTTCGCTGTAACATGTACACTCCTCAAGACATCACTATTTATTTCTCCAAGTTCCCTGACATCCATGCTTTGCTCAACAGTAAATACTGATGAGAATTATTCATTTAGGATCTCACCCATCTCTTGTGGACCGGACATAGCTGACATTGTTGATCCTTAAGAGGCCCTACTCTCCCACCTGTTACTCTTTTGCCCTTGATATATTTGTCGAAGCTCTTTGGATTCTCCTTTGCCTTATCTGCCCAAACAATTTCGTGTCCCCTTTTTGCCCTCCTGATTTCTCTCTTAACTGTACTCCTACACCCCCTATACTCTTCAAGGGATTCAGTTGATTCCAACTGCCTATGCATGTCATGTGCCTCTTTCTTCTTCTTGACCAGGGCCTCAATATGCCGAGTCATCCAAGGTTCCCTCCTTCTGCCAGCCTTGCCCTTCAATCGAAGAGGAATATGTTTATCCTGAACCCTGATTAACACACTTTTGAAAGCGTGCCACTTACGAGTCGTCCCTTTGCCTTCCCACAGACTCCTCAATTAACTTTTGAAAGTTCCTGCCTGATACCATCAAAATTGGCCTTGCCTTAATTTAGATTTTTAACTTTTGGGCCAGACCTATCATTCTCCATCGCTATCTTAAAAGTAATAGAATTATGGTCACTGGTCCCAAAGTGATCCCTCACTAACACTTCTGTCACCACAAACTGAATGAGAAATTTCTCCTGAATGCACTCAACAAATTTCACTCCATCCAAGCCTCTAATACCATGGCTGTCCCAACCAATGCTGGGAAAGTTAAAATCTCCGACTATGACCACCCTATTTTTCTAACCGGATTTCATGGACGAATAAGACCTCATTATGCTGAATGGGAAACTAGAATTGGCTGAAGTGCATGTCAGGGATTATTGTTGATACGTATCTTGTAAAATGATTGTTGTTAAGCTCATATAAGGCAGGAATGATCGATGAGAAAACTATTTTTAATCTGTTTTGAATTGTAAACATCAGATCTATTCAGGGTGGTCCGGTTTCTCCATTTGAGAGCTGACTCGAACCTTTGATGATCACTTGTCAGCTGCTGGTTAAATAAAGTTAGGTCATTGTTACAGAAACAATGGCTTCGTGAATGTTCTATGGTCTGAGATTTCCTGACAGTACTGGTCAACTTGGCTACCCCACCAATAGGCCATCAAGAGGATTTAAGGTCTGAGCTTAAATAATCAAAAGCCTTCAGGAAACGTTCAGAACATTAGGTCAACTGGCTAAAGGTGTTTAGTGTTTTAAGTGTTATACGTTTTACTTTTTTATTAACCTGTGACCTTTAATATACAACAGATTGTCATCGACGTTAGGAAGTGTAAAGGAGAACATGCCCCTGTCTACATCAACGGGGACGAAGTAGAAAGGGTCGAGAGCTTCATGTTTTTAGTGTCCAGAACACCAATAACCTATCCTGGTCTCCCCATGCCGAAACTATAGTTAAGAATGCCCACCAACGCCTCTGTTTTGTCTGAAGATGATGGAAATTTGGCATATCAGCCACGACTCTCACCATCATTTACAGATGCAGCATAAAAAGCATTCTTTCTGCTTGTATCACAGCTTGGTCTGGCTCCTGCTCTGCCCAAGACCGCGAGGAACTACAAAAGGTGGTCAATGTAACCCAATCCATCACGCAAACAGTCTCACATCCATTGACTCTGTCTACCCTTCCCGTTGCCTCGGCAAAGCAGCCAACTTAATTAAGGACCCCAAGCACCCCGGCCATTCTCTCTTCCACGTTATTCCGTCGGGAAAAAGATACAAAAGTCTGAGGTCGCATACTAATCGACTCAAGGACAGCTTCTTCCCTGTTGCCGTCAGAATTTGGAATGGACTTACCTTGCATTTAGTTGATCTTTCTCTGCATCCTAGCTATGACTGCAACTCTACACTCTGCACTCTCTCATTTCCTTCTCTATGAGCTGCATGGTTTGTGTTTATAGCTCAAGAAACAATATTTTTTCAGTGTATGATAATACATGTGAGCAATAAATCAAATCAAATCAAACCATCATCATAATTGTTTTAAGATCTATTTATTGCGATTTTAGATGAATCACGTTTCATACAGAGTGCACACCTTTTATGGCAGCTGATTCAAGTTTCCCTTTGGGATTATGATAGCCTGCCATTGACCAGCTGAATTGCCTAAAGGATGCAGTTGTTTGATTCGGGTGTGACAACCAATTCAAGTGTTAATCAGTTTGTACATTCCATTTCATCACGGTGAACTGTGTGACAAGTAAGAGGGGCAGAGAACGGGTTTAATTTGAACAACTGTGATTCCAGCCACCACCCCCTACCCCTCCACCCAACCCGCAACACGTACCCATTAAAGAAAGCGGTTTTTCATTTCTGAATTCATCTTCTGTATGTGGTCGTGTGTTTTCCACAAACCATCAATTTGCAGTGATCTAATTCTATATGGAAATTCCGCCAGTCAAATCGGGACCAGGAAAGATAAGAGGCTTTGGTTATTTTCCATATGCAGCAAACAGAACAAGAGTTTTTCACAACTCGTGGTATTTTTTTGCATTGAAACAAACAAAGATGGATAACGGAAATAAAGTTGTACACAGCAAGAGCACAATAACAAAAAAACATTATGGTTATTGCTTTCTTGTGAGCCCAGAATCCATAATCAAAAACCCACTGATGTGTGCCTTCATAACTCAGAAGGCTGAAGTTCGTGGAGGGTGATGCTCTCTTTCAGACATAGATTCTGTTATTTGATGTATCCCTGTGACAACAAATTCGATGATTAATTCACAATTAATTGTAACATTGGACAGTGTAACAGATGCAGGCTGTATGAGATTATCTATCATTTTACATTCGACCTGTTAACACTGCATTAATTTTCTTTTGTTGCATTGAATTTCGAAGCAGCTTGATAGACAATATACAGGTGAAGAAATCTGTGTTCCAATCGAGAAACGAAATTCTAAGTCGCAAAATGAAATAATAGTTATCAGGATATGTAAATCTGTCTAAGCACACAGAGTTGAATAAACTTTCAGGATATTGCTACAGCGTGCATTATTGATAAGGCACATGAGTATGTTTTAGCAATTAATTGCGTTATTGGGCTTGATATTATTGCCTGGGGTCCATGTTCCTGTTTGTTTTGATATCGTGCTAGATAATGATGCACATTGCATTTTTATTACAGTTGTTCTCATATAACTGCCGAGGGAGATCGGCCTCACTTGCTTTGTCATTCTGACTTATTCACTCAGTCGGTCAGTCGGCCTTGCTTGCTCAGTTAGCCTCACTTGCTTGGTCAGTCTTCATTTATCTTTTGGCCTGTCTGCCTTATTCAATCGATCGGAAAGTCGGCCTCACTTGCTCGGTCAGTCAGTCTCCCTCGCTCACTTGGTATATGTATCGGTCTCAGCATTCAGCCTCACTCATTTGGTTGGTCATTCAGCCACACTGGCTTGCTTGGTCATTTGTTTATTTGTTTTTTAGTCACAAGTCACATTAACACTGCAATGAAGTTACTGTGAAATTCCCCGAGTCGCCGCAATCCGGCGCCTGTTGGGGTCAATGCACCGAATCAGCACGTCTCTCAGAATGTGAGAGGAAACAGGAGCACTCCGAGAAAACCCACACAGACACGAGGAGAACGTGCAAACTCCACACAGTCTGTGACCCAAGCCGGGATTCGATCCCGGGTCCCTGGCTCTGTGATGCAGCAGTGCTGAACACTTTGCCACCGCGCCACCCAGTAAGCTTCACTCGGCCAGTTCGTCAGTCGGCCTCACTCCTCACTCAGTCTGCATTACTCGCTCAGTCATTCAGTAAAATATAACCTTCCCTTCATGAACCCATGCTGCGTCTTACCAATGGGACAATTTATATCCAGCTGTCTCGCTATTTCTTCCTTGGTGATAGATTCAAGCATTTTCCCTACTGCAGACGTTAAGCTAACCGGCCTATAGTTACATGCCTTTTGTCTACCTTCTTCTTGAAAGAGTGGCGTCAGTTTTGCTGTTTTCCAATCTGCGGGAACATCCCCAGAGTCCAGCGCATTTTGGTAAATTGGTGCATTTGCTATTTCTCCCGCCATTTCCTTTATTACCCTGGCATGCATTCCATCAGGACCAGGAGAGTTTTCTACAATTAGCCCCATTAACGTGTCCAACACTACCTCTTTCGTGATAATGGTAGTTTCTCGGTCCTCACTTGCCAGAGACTTCCTGTCATCAATTTTCGGCATGTTATTTGTGTCTTCCACTGCGAAGACCGACACAAAATACCTGTTCAATGCCTCAGCCATTTTCTCATTTCCAGTTATCACAATCCCCCTTCTCATCCTATAAAGAACCAATGTTTACTTGAGCTGCTCTTTTTCGTTTTGTACATTTGTGAAAATGTTTGCGATCCGTTTTTATATTCTGAGCTCGTTTACTCTCATAATCCATATTAGTTTTCTTTATAGCTTTTTTCATGGCTTTCTGTTAACCGTTAAAGATTTCCCAATCCTCTAATTTCCCAATACTCTTTGCCACTTTGTATGCATTTTCTTTCAATTTGATACCCTCCCTCATGTCCTTAGATACCCATGGCCGATTATCTCTTTTTCTACAGTCCTTCCTTATCACGGGTATATAAGTTTACTGAGCACTATGAAAGATCGCTTTGAAAGTACTCCACTGTTCTTCAATTCTCCAACCATAAAGTTTTTGCTCCAAGTCTACCTTAGCCAACGCCTCCCTCATTCATTTGTAGTCACCTTTGTTGAAGCACAAGACACTGGTATTGAATTTTACCTTCTCACGCTCCATTTGCATTTTGAATTCAACCATACTGTGATCGCTGTTTCCGAGAGGATACCTCATTGCAATATCATTAATTATTCCTATCTCATTGCACAGGACCAGATCGCGGACAGCTTGCTCCCTCCGAAGTTCAATTACATACTGTCCACAGAAGCTATTGCGGATACATTCTATGAACTCCTCCTCAACTCTGCCTTGGCCGACTTGGTTTGACCAATTGATCTGTAGATTAAAATCCCCCACGATAATTGCTGTACCATATTTACATGCAGAACTTATTTCTCTGTTTATTTCTCGCCCCACCATGATGTCATTATTTGGTGGCCTATAGACTATGCTTATCAGTGACTTTTTCTTCTTACTATTTCTAATTTCCACCCAAATGGATTCAACCTTTTGGTCCATAGAACCTATACCATCTCTCACTACCGCCCTGATGTCATCCTTAAATATCATAGCTACACCACCTCCCTTCCTTCCTGTCGGTCCCTCCAAACATTCTGATAGCCCTGGACATTTAACTCCCAATCTTGACCATCCAGCAACCATGTCTCTGAAATGTCCAACAAATCACACTCGTTCACAATGATTTGTGCCGCCAACTCATTTACCTTGTTTTGAATGCAACGAGCATTCAGATAAAGTGCCCTGCAGCTAGTTTTTGTACCTCCATTTTGGATTCTAACAGTTCCTGAGTTCTCCTTCCTTTTAACTTTTTTCCTGATTTTTGTTGTAGTTGGCCTCACTTGCTCGGTCAGTCAGTTGGCCTTGCTCAGCTTGTGGCTGGTGCTGCTGTACTGCACCTGCTTGTGCAAAACCAGTTACCTCACATCCTAGGTACCCCCTCTCCCCCCCCCCCCCCCCGCCCGCCAACCATGAACCATTATTCCTGATTGGAGGATTTGTATCCAATCTGTGTAAGTGATGAAGATGATGACCATGCTGACTGGCCAATGAAGTGGCAGAAACACTGGGAACTGGTGAGGGGTTGTGACGATGGGCAGTTTGGCTGACCAATCGAAAAGGAGAAATGGCAAATGGCCCATTTCTGTCCAGTCAGTGTCAAGAACCACAATGATGGATAAGCGGAGTGATCAGTTTCAGAGCACAGCTAACGGCGATGTTTCATCGGTCCAATCCGTATGAGGATGGTTGGTGTCGTACAGTTTGAAAGTCCAAGAGGAAAATAGAGAGGCCGTGCGGGTGGCTTTTCCTCTCAGCTTTAAATGAATTGAAGAGTTTTAGTGAAGGGAAATTTCAACACATTTTTCATCTGCTGTCTGAACTGAGTCTGTGTCACAGCATAAATTGCAGTGTTTGTGCAGCAACTCAGGAGCTGCAGCATGAAGTCGAATTCCATAAAGCAATAGGGAAAATATTCAGTATGATACCCCAACCACGAAAGCCGTTCAGAAGTCGTATAAACCATGGTCATTGACCATAACAGCATGAAATTGGCTGAAATTGAAAGCAGTAAAATGATAGATTTCCTTCGATTCTCCATCTCGGGGTCTCTGGGATTCTCCCCACTGCTGTGAGCTCGGAGTCTCCTGCGGGCTCTGCTGCTCACTAAAATATGTCTGATGGTGAAGACATTGAGCAGCAAAATCAGGACAAATGGAACACATGGGTTCAGAATGTAGTGGAGCAACACGATTACAACCCAGACCAGGGACTCCTCAACATATCGGGGAGAATCACAAAACCAGGGTATATTCGACAGCCAATAATTACTGGATAACATAAAATACCAGAAAATGTTCTTTGAAAAGCTGAGCACACTCACTGTTCCCAGAACCACAGCTGCCGTTTTCTTATTGCAATATTTACTTTTCAGCTTGGGACAGCAAATGGCCACAAAGCGATCAAAGGTGAAAGTGACGGTGAACCAGACAGAACAATCAGTGGCTGCAAAAAAGCATGACGGCGTGGATATTACACGTGGGTATCGAGTTCAGGAATAGAAAATGTTCCGCATAAACAATGGGAATGTGTCTCAATATCAGGTCAAGAAAAACGACCATTAGATCCCCCAATGACATGGCGACCAGGTATCGAGTGATGCATTTGGACAGACCACAGTTCCGGCTCTTCAGCGTCACAAATGTGAGCAAGTTCACTGGAAGGCAAAGAAATAAAAAGTAAAATCATACAACAGGCTGGAGATGAAATCATTAATTTCACTGAGGTCGTGTTGACAAAGACGCACAAATACACACACACACACACACACAAACAATCTCTCCTAGAGACGCAGGAACACAAACCCACTCACACACTCTCCTTGAGACTCAGAAACACAAACTCTCCTAGCCGCGCAAGAACACGCCCCCCCTCCCCCCGCCCGTACACACACACAAATATTCGGAGAGGCACAGGAACACAAACAAAACCCAAACTCTCCTAGAGGCACAAAAACACACACACACACACAACCTCCTCGGGGAGACAGGAACACATCCACACACATAAACAGACAAACACTCCTGTAGAAACTGGAACATAAACACACATGCACAAATTCTCCGAGAGGCAGAGGAACACAAGTCCAAACACAAAAACGCACCAAGAGGCACAAGAATGCACAGTCTCCTGCAGACACAGAAACACAAACACAAACCCACAAACTTTCCTAGAGACACCGTAATGCGATTCCAGACACAATATCTCCTAGACCCACAGGAACGGAAACCCACACAAACTTTCCGAGAGACACAAGAACACACACACCCACACAATCTCTCCTAGAGACACAGGACACAAACACACACAAACAAACTCTCCTAGAGACAGAGGAACACAAACACATGCACACAAACATTCATAGACACACAGGGTGACAAACGCAGATCCAAAGCCTCCTAGAGGCAGAGGTACACAAACCCACACATACAAACTCTCCGAGAGACATTAGAACACAAGCACACATGGGAGGTGAAGGGCCAGTGACATCATCACTCGATCATTCACCCCAAACCCAGACATTGTTCTGGGGACCTGGGTTCGAATCCCGCCACGGCAGATGGTGGAATTTAAATTCAGTAAAATAATCTGGAATTAAGAGTCTACTGATGATCGTGAAAACATTGTCGACTGTCAGAAAAAACCATCTGGTTCACTAATGTCCTTTTGTGCCGTCCTTACCCAGTCTAGCCTACATGTGACACCAGAGCCACATTAAGGTGTTTGACTCCCAACTGCCCATGAAACTGCCGAGCAAGCCACTCATTTGTAACAATCGCAACAAAGTCTCCACAAAGAAATGAAAATGGACGGACAACCTGGCATCAACCGAGGCACTGGAAAAGACAACGGCAAATCAAACAGCCCTGTCGACCCTGGAACATCCTCCTTACTAACATCTGGGGCGAGTGCCAAATTTGGAAGAGCTGTCTCACAGACTAATAAAGCAACAGCATGACATAATCATTCTCACGGAATCATAACTTATAGGTAACACTCCAGGTATCACCGCTACCATCCCTCGATTTGTCCTGTCCCATCGGAAGGACAGACCGAGCAGATGTGGCAGCACAGTGGAACACAGTTGGGAAGGAGTTGCCCTGGGAGTCCTTAACATCGACTCTGGACCCCATCAATTTTCATGTCTTCAGTTAAACATAGGCAATTAAAACTCTTACTGGTCTCCATTTACCGCCTTCATGTGGCTGATGGATCAGTATTCCACCATATTCAACAACACTCGGAGGTCGCACTGAAGGTAGCAAGGACACAGAATGTACTCTGGGTGGGGGATTTCAGTGTCCACCACCAAGAGTGGCAGCAGCACTAGTGATCGAGCTGGTCAGATCCGAAAGTATATAACTGCTAGATTGGGTCTGTAACAGATGGTGAATGAACCAACAAGAGGAAATCACATACTTGACTTCATGCTTTCCAATCTGCCACCTGCAGATACATCGGCTCATGATGGAATCGGCAAGAGTGACAACCACACAGTCCTTGTTGAGACGAAGTCCCGCCTTCACATTGAGAATAACCTCCACTGCTTTGTCTGGCACGATGCATGATGAATGGGATAGATTTTGAACCGATATTGCAAATCAAGACTGGACATCAATGAGGCGCTGTGGCCATCAACAGCAGTGGAATTGTACTCCACAATCTGCAAACTCATGGACCGGCATATCCCCCACTAAACAATACCATCGAGCCGGGGGATCAAACCTGGTTCAAGGGAGAGTGTGGAATGGCAATCCAGGTGCAGAAGCAGGCATACCTAAAAATACCTAGTGATGCTACCAAGCAGGACTACTTGCGTGCCAAATGGCGAAAAAACAATTGATAGAGAGAGCTCGGCGATCCCACAACCAACGGATCAGATCTAAGGTCTTGGACGTCCAGTCCTTCCACATCCAGTCGAGAATGATAGTGGACAATTAAGCAACTCACTGGAGGAGGAGACTCCACAGATACCCTCATCCTCAAATATGGAGGAACCCAGCACATCAGTGCAAAAGATAAGGCTGAAGTATTCGCAGCAATCTTCAGCCAGACGTAACGACTGGATGAACCATCTCTGACGCCTCCAGTGTTCCCCAGCATCTCCAATGCCAGTTTCCAGCCAATTCGATTCACAGCACGTGATATCAAGAAACAGTTGAAGACACAGGATACTGAAAAGGCAATGGACCCTGACAGCATTGTGGCAATAGAACTGAAGACTTTTGCGCCAGAACATGCCGATCCTCTGTCCAAGCTCTTCAGTACAGTTACATCTACATAACACTGGCATCAATCAACAATGTAGAAAATTGCCCGGGTATGTCCTGTACACAAAAAGCAGGACAAATCCAACCCAGACAGTTACCGCCCAATCAGTCTACACTTGATCATCAGGAAAAGTAATGGAGGACGTCATCAACAGTGCTATCAAGCAGCATCTGCTCAGCAGTAACCTGTTCAGTTCCGCCCAGTTTGGGTTTCGCCAGTTTCACACAACTCTTGACCTCATTACAGCCTTCGTTAAAACATGGACAAAAGAGCTGAATTCCAGTGGTGAGGTGAGAATGACAGCCCTTGACATCAAGGTCGGCAGAGTGTGGCATCAATGAGCCCAAGCGAAACTGGAACGAATGGGTTTCAGAGGGCAAACTCCCAGGTTTGAGTCATGCCTGATACATATGAAGATGGTTGTGGTTGTGGAGGGTCAGTCATCTCAGTTCCAAGATATCTCTACAGGAGTCCCTCATGGTAGTGCCCTAGGTCCAACAATCTTCAACTAATTCATCAATGACTTTCCCTCCATCATAAGGTCAAAAATGCGGATGTTCCCCGATGATTGCACAATGTTTAGCACCGTTCGTGACGCCTCATATACTGAAAGAGTGCATGTTCAAATGCAACATGATCTGGACAATATCCAGGCTTGGCTGACAAGGGGAAAATAACATTTGCGCCACACAAATGCTAGGCAACGACCATCACCAATAAGAGACATTATAACCACTGCCCTTTGAAATTCAATGGTGGAACCATCACTGAATCCCCCACTGTCAACATCGGTGAGGTTACCATTGACCAGAAACTCAACTGGCCTCACCACATAAACACAGTGGCTCCAAAAGCAGGTCAAAGGCTACGATACTGCGGCGAGTAATTCACCTCCTGACTCCCCAAAATCTATCCACCATCTACAAGGCAGGAGTGTAATGGAAGAGTCCACTTGCCTGGATAGGTGCAGCTCAAACAACACTCGAGAAGCTTGCCACCATCCAGGGCAAAGAAGCCTGCTTGATTGATACCACATCTCCAAACATTCAATCCATCCACCAACGACGCTCAGTAGCATCTACAAGATGCACTACAGCAATTCACCAAAGATCCTTGGGCAGCACGTTCCAAACCCACGAACACTTGCATCTGGAAGGAGAAGAGCAGCAGATATATGGGAATGCTACGACCTGCAAGTTCGCCTCCAAGTCTCTCACCTTCTTGACTTGGAAATATATCGCTGTTCCTTCACAGTCTCCTGGTCAAAATCCTGGAATTCTCTCCTGAACAGCATTGTGGGACAACCCACAGAACATGGACTGCAGCCATTCAAAACGGCAGCTCACAATTACCTTCTCAAAGCCACGAGGGATGGGCAATAAATGCTGGCCAGCCAGCGACGCCCATGACACACGAATGAACAAAAAAAGCGCAAATTCTCCGAGAGACACAGGAACACCTCCACATGCACAGAAATTCTCCTCGAGGCAGAGGACAACAAACTCACACACACAAACTCTCCGAGAGTCACAGGAACACAAACTCACACATACAATTTCTTCTGGAGAAACAGGAACTCAAGCGCACGCACACTAATTCTCCGCGAGTCAAAGGAACACACAGACAAAATCTCCTACATACACAGGATTGCAAAGTCACACAAACACAAACCAACAAAGGCACAGAAAAAAGAAAACACTCTCATAGACAAATACACTACCAGCGATTCTCCGAGCCTCTCCACTAATTTAGCAACGCAGCTGGCTGAGAGATGCAAGCGGAGGATGTCTCCCGGGCTTCCCGCTTGCCGCTGTCACCTTTGTGACTCTCCGGAAGCCGGATATCCGGCGCCGTCAGCTCCACGCCAGAAAGCGGCAGGGCGGTACGGTAGCACAGTGGTTAGCACTGCTGCTTCACAGCTCCAGGGACCTAGGTTCGATACCCGGCACGGGCCACTGTCTGTGTGGAGTTTGCACATTGTGCGTGGGTTTCCTCCGGGTGCTCCGGTTTCCTCCCACAGTCCAAAGATGTGCGGGTTAGGTTGATTGGCCATGCTAAAATTGCCCCTTAGTGTCCTGAGATGTGTAGGTTAGAGGGATTAGCGGGTAAAATATCTAGGGATATGAGGGTAGGGCCTGGGTGGGATTGTGGTCGGTGCAGACTCGATGGGCCGAATGGCCTCTTCCTGCACTGTCGGGTTTCTATGATTTCTATGACATGCAGGACGAAACCCATTCGCGCACACACGCAGAATAATAAATTTGCACCCACCAACGTTCACACACGTACACTGAAAGCAAACGGTCATACAAAGAACCACAGCCACACACAACCACACACACCCGCACATAGAACCAGACCCACACACATATGCTGACAGCCACAAACACACACACACACATACACACTCTGCTATAATATCCAAGTCAGAAACTCCAAACTGTTTTATGACGTCCGCCTGGATCATAAATATTACAATTTGAATCTGGCTAGGGCAAGCATGAGATGTTGGATGTTTCACTTCATGTATGACTCAACTGACCCACTAGGAGCTTTGACCAAACAAATTTTATTTAAAGTACTATCAACGTGTCACAGTAACTTCTACCAATTACAAAGAAGAGATAAACGCCCATGATAATGTAGAAACATGAACAACGAGATGAAATGTTCCCAACAAACAAACCTCCATATAAACATATCCCAGTCAAAGGTTTAACAGCTAAAAAAAAAGACTGTCCACGTGATGCTGGAACTTAGTCCTTTGTTTGGAGAATTGAAAGCCTGACTTCGCAGCCTTGTAACCTCCAACAGCGCTCGGGACAGAGACAATGCCATTGCTGGACACTTTTTTGTTCTCAGCAAAGCACTTCAAGAGACAGAGACACTTTAGTTGCGAGCTAGCAAACCACCAACAGTCGAAGTTTCAGTCCAGGACGGCAAAAAGACCAGCCTGCAGCATGCCAGAATAATTTACATTACTATGGAGGGAAGCACAGAAAGAGAATTGTTCAGTCTGATGTCCAAGCACCTTCTAAACCAAAAGTGCATCCAGCAGACCAAAACTCAAAGTTAAACAACTCCTGTTAACTGAACTGGCAATCATTCTTTCTCCGACAATTCAGGGTCATAAGAATCCCAGGTGAGCATGAGTCCCAAGGTAAAAATAAACAAAACCCCATTTGAACCATAAGGGACTTTGAAGCAGAGAAATCTGAGTCCGCTTATAACTTCAGAAACATGAATAAAAATATAGTTCTCAAAGGCAAACTAGCATGACACCTCCCGCTTCAGAAATAAATGGACTATCAACATTCAAAGATGGTTTCATTTTTAAAACCTTTCTGTTTCACACTGCTACTATTCTGCAACAAACAAATATGCCTTATACAAAATCAAAACATGCTGAGATCACAGTACTGTACTCATTTCTGTCATTGTTTTCCACATCGACACTTTTTAAAATCACATATTTGACAAACCGATTGATCGAAAAGACTCCTTCAGTTCTTAATCCTACATTGATTCTCAATCCAAATGCACTTTCGTTGTTATGATGATAAATTAGCTTTGGTAATGTTCTCCAAGACCTTGGCAGGATCAGGAGGAGAAAACGATCTGGGTCATTCGGAAAGGTAATTTTATCTCTGTCATCTTTCTTATTCATTGGCCAGAACTCCTCCTCTGGTAAGCAATTAGAACACTTTGTTTGACCTTGATCTTATGCCATCAGTTTCTGCATATTATTTGGCAAAGACGCACAACAATTTGTCTTCATTGCTGTCAGATCCCATTTTGATTGTGCTTTCAAAGATCACTACTGTGAAAACCAGTTAAATTTACTCGAACACCAACTGTGTACAGTCCTGTTTCACTCGGTAGCCGCATCTCTGCTCACTATACAGAATCATTATGCCAGCAGTTCATTTAAATGGTGGCACAATCATGGAAAACAGTCTTACTTCACGCTGTAGTACCTTGATCGGTTCACATTAGCCCGATGCTTCCACTCCTCAACTTCATTTTTGAGATTACACATGACTGTTGAATCATCTGCATTTCTCTTTGTATAGGTTGTGAGCTGCTTTTTTTTCATCCTCCTGCAATTTACATTCAGACAATTTGAACAAATCAGCAACGGTCAGATTGGCTTGTATGTCTCCACACCTGCTCAATATCTTTGTTCACATCATTGTTCACATCATTGTTCTCCTTCTCCACCTCCACTAATTTAATGTGATTGATCGAGACTTTCGGCTGCTGAATCCTTGACAAAGTAAACATCAGCTTTTCCTTCTTAGCCTGTGCCAAATGTGTAAGGTAATCGCGAGTCCAATTCGCGCTGTGGGCGGGGCTTAGCGCACCCGAATCGATCGGAGCTCTGAACTGCGCATGCGCAGTTAGAAAATAAATTGAAAAAGCGCGCCATGTCAGATCGCTCCCCAGCCGTAAACAGTGGAGAAAGCGACCCAGGAGCAAAAACCGGGAGTAATGGCCCCAACGGACATCACGGTCCCCCTTATCCACCCACCCACCCACTAGCCAAACCGATTGTGACCCCCTGCCCCTTTCCCCCCCCCCCACAGATTGCCCGCAGAGTGGCAGCCCACCCTCCCCTGCCCTCCCCCATTCCCCCCATCAGAGATCCATTCGGCCTCCCCCTACTCCCTCCACCCCCCAGAGATACAGCTTATCCGCCTCCCTCCTGCCCACCCCACTGCCCAAGAGATTGATCTGGCCTCACTCTGCCCCACCCCCAAGAGAATGATCTGGTCTCACTGCCCTCCCTCCCCCCACAGCGATACATCTGACCCGCCTCCTCCTCCCTCACGGACTCCTCCCCAGACAATGATCTGGCTTCAGTCCCCTTCCCCATTGCCCTCGGAAAGGTACAACTGACCCGCATCTTCCTCCATCCACCCCCCTCACCAGACAAAGAGCTGGCCGCCTCCCTCCCCCACCCCCCCCACCCCACCCCGCCCCCAAGCAGACAACGATCTGAGTCATAGAGCCGTTGGAAGCTCTGAACGCACCTCTTCAGCAGCTGGAGCGCCAGAATTAGACTTTTATTCAGCATGTCCGTTTCAGCGAGACTCTGGATTGGCGAACGCTGGGTCAAGGGCGAAATGCTGATAAAGCTGGGCGGGCTTTTCATTAATTCAATTGAAATGCATGCAAATGCATTTAAATCGCCATTGTGCCGTTTCGGGCATGATTCGGATCGCGGCCATTATTTAAAAATACAGTTAACATATGACAATAACTTTTACCAATTGAACACAAGAAAAAAAAAACAACCATGATACTGTATAAACCTGAACAAATATATGGAATGATCGAACCAAACAAACCACGTCATAAACATACCCCAACAGGTTTAACACAGAAAATGAGACTACACACGTGAGGCTGGAACTTAGTCCTTTCGTTGCAGAAATGAAACTCTGACTTCTCAGCCTTGCAGCCTCCAGCAGCCCTGGACACAGTGACAATGCCACTGCTGGCCTATAATTGTTCCCAGCAAACGACGTGAAGAGTCTTAGACACTCTAATTACATGCTAGCAAACCAACAACTGCAGAGCTTTTCACTCCAGGAAGGCAAGAAGATCGATGTCCAGCCTGCCAGCAGTTTAACATACAACACGATGGAGAGAAACGCAAAAATAACTGACTTTCAGTCTGATGTCAAAACACCTCTGAACCAAAACTGCAGCCAGCAGCCCAAAACTCAAAGTGGAAGAACTCATGTCACCTGACCTATCAATCATTCTTTCTCCAACAATTCAGGGTCATAGAAATTGCGGGAAGTGCATGACGCCCAAAGTTTAACAAAATTGAACAAATCCCCATTTGTTTCCATTGAAGCAGAAATAAAAGCACACAACGAGACTCATTCACACGCTCACACACATCCAGGCAGGCACACGCTCATACATACACACACTCAGTCACACACATACACGCACACACAGGCCGCACACTCACACGCATACACACACACAAACACACACATAATTAAGCACATTTGCTATGAGAAGCGAATGTGCTAGGGGCGTGGATGGGGAAGAGTTTATGTGGAGCATCCTGGAGGTCTTCTTGAAAGAGTATATACATAGTCCAACGAGGGAAGGGGTCATACCTGAACTGTTTTTCGGGAATGAGCCCAGCCAGGTGGTCCATGATTCAGTCGAGGAGTAGTTCTGGAACAGTGACCACAATTCAGTAAGCTTTAACGTACTGATGGAGAAAGATGAGTGACGAACTCAGGTGAAGGTGTGAAATGGGGAAAGTCTGAATTCAACAATATTCGGTATGGACTTAAAAATTAATCTGATAGGAACTCAGTACCGGCATCTTTCTGGAAGTAGGAAGGATAAGTATGGCAAGTTTCGGGAACCTTGAATATCACTAGATATTTTGGGCCTCGTCAACGAGAAAAAGGAAGCATTCGTCAATGCGGGAAGGCTGGGAACACACGAAGCAAGTGTGGAATCCAAGGAAAGGAGGAAGAAACTAAAACAGGGAGTCAGGAGGGCTAAAAGGGGTCACAAAAAGGAATTGGCCTGCACTATTATGGAAACTCCTAAGGCCTTTTACATATCGATATCGACATAAGCATTGTTAGAATCATAGAAACCCTACAGTGCAGAAAGAGGCCATTTGGCCCATCGAGTCGGCACCGACCACAAACCCACCCAGGCCCTACCCAATTATCCCTACATATTTACCCACTAATCCCTCTAAACTACGCATCTCAGGACATTAAGGGGCAATTTTAGCATGGCCAATCAACCTAACCCGCACATCTTTGGACTGTGGGAGGAAACCAGAGATCCCGGAGGAAACCCACGCAGACACGAGGAGAATGTGCAAACTCCAATCAGACAGTGACCCAAGCCGGGAATCGAACCCAGGACCCTGGAGCAATGAAGCAGCAGTGCTAACCACTGTGTTACCGTGCCGCCCATAGGGCGAGGGTTGGCCTGCTTAAAGCCAAAGGAGAAAATTTAAGCGTGGAGTCTGAGGAAATGGGTGACATATGAAACTAGTATATTGCATCAGTTCACTGAGCAGATGTTAAACAGTATTAAAATACATTTAAATATATTATCCTGCCTCTCGTCCATTTCTGGCGATAGGTGAACTGCGCCGGAAATCTGGCGCTCGTCAAATGCCACCAGTTTTCGCGACTGTCGCTAAGCGCGTTATGCTCCTCTTTCCCACTGCATTGCACCAGAAAACGGGCGCAACGCGACGGTAAAATCGTTCCAAATTGTTCCCACACATGGAACTTGGTAAACCGTCGATGCATTCCCTCTAAGGCATGGGCATCCTTCCTCAAATAAAACTGCACACGACTCCTGGTGCTGCCTCATTAATGCCCTATACAATTGCAGGAAAACATCCCTATCCCTGGACTCAAATCCTCTCGCTAATAAGCTGCCACGATGTGAAAGGCTGTCATCATCAGCCTAACTCTCTTTGTTTGAATTGCAAATGTAATGAGATCAGGAGCTGAACGGCTCTGGAAACCAAAGTGATCAATGAACTACATTAGTTATTTATTTAATTATTTCTCGCCCCACCATGATGTTATGATTTGGTGGCCTATATGACAGAAAGGCCATGGCAGGTGAGGAACTAGAAACTATCATTACCAAGAAAGAGGTAATGTTGGGCAAGCTAATGGGGCTAAAGGTAGACAAGTCTCCTGGTCCTGATGGAATGCACCCAGGATACTAAAAGGGATGGCGGGGGAAGTAGCAAATGCACTGGTGGTAATTTACCAAAACTCGCTGGACACTAGGGTGGTTCCCACAGATTGGAAAACAGCAAAGTGACGCCACTGTTTAAAAAAGGAGGTAGACAAAAGGCCGTAGCTACAGGCTGATTAGCTTAACTTCTGTAGTCGGGAGAATGCTTGAATCTATCATCAAGGAAGAAATAGCGTGACATTTGGATATAAACTGTCCCAGTGGTAAGAAGCAGCATGGGTTCATGAGGGGCAGGTCATGTTTGACGACTTTAGCGCAATTCTTTGAGAACATTACATGCGCAGTGGACAATGGGGAGCCTGTGGATGTGGTGTATCTGGATTTCCAGAAGGCATTTGACATGGTACTGCACCAAAGTCTGCTGCATGAGATGAAGGTGCATGGTATTACGGATAATATATTAGCATAGGTAGAGGATTGCTGAACTCGCAGAAAGCAAAGAGAGGGGGTAAATTTTGGTGTTTGTCTGGTAGGCGACCAGTACCTAGTGGTGTGCCTCAGAGATCAGTGTTGGGACCGCAATAGTTTAGGATTTACAAAGCTGATTTGGAGTTGGGGACCAAGTGAAGTGATGACACTCTTATGTGTGGCAGAGCAAAGTGTGCAGAGGACGGTGCAAATCTGCAAAGGGGTATCGATATTCTAAATGAGGGGGCGAGAAACTGGTAGATAGAGTCCACTGTTGGCAACTGTGAGGTCATCCATTTTGGTAGGAATAACAGCAAAATGGGCTATTATTTAAATGGTACATAATTGCAGTATGCTGCTGTGCAGAGGGACCTGAGTGTACTTGTACAAGAAACTCAAGGAGTTAGTTTGCAGATGCAGCAGGTAATTAAAAGGCAAATGGAATTCTGTCCTTCATTGCCAAGAGGAATGGAGTTTAAAAACAGCGAGGTTATGTTGCAGCTGTAGAAGGTGCTGGTGAGGCCGCACCTGGAGTACTGTGTACAGTCTTACTTGAGAAAGGATATACTGGCACTGGAGGGGGTACAGAGGAGATTCACTAGGTTGATTCGTGGGTTGAGAGGGGAGGTTGAGTAGACCTGGGCTATATTCATTGGAATTCAGAAGAATGAGGCGAGATGTTTTAGAAACAGATAGGATTATGAAGGGAATATGTAAGATAGAAGCAGGAAAGTTGTTTCCACTGGCGAGTGAAACTAGATTTAGGGGGCATGTCCTCAAATAAGGGGGAGCAGATTTCGAACTGAGTTGAGGACGAACTTCTTCACACAAACTGTTGTGAATCTGTGGAATTCCCTGCCCAGTGAAGCAGTTGAGGCTACCTCATGGAATGTTTTAAGGCAAGGATAGATACAGTTTTGAAGAGTGAAGAAATTAAGGATTATGGTGAGCGGGCGGGTAAGTGGAGCTGAGTTCACAAAAAGGTCAGCCATGATCTTACTAAATGGCGGAGCAGGCTCGAGGGATGAGACGGCCTACTCCTGCTCCGAGTTCTTATGTTCTTATGTTATGAATTCTCCAGTTTCTATCTGTAAGGGCACTACATTCGTTTTGGTCAATCTTTTTTGTCATTACACATCAACAGGAATTTTTACAGTCAGTTTTTTATGTTCCCTGCAGGCTTGCTTTCATTCTTCATTTTTCGCTTCTTAATGAAACCCTTGATTCTCCTTTGCTGAATTTTAAACAGCTTGCAAACCTCAGGCCTATCGCTTTTCTTGCCAATTTGCATGCACCTTCCTTAAATATGATGTTTCCCAGTCAGTCATGGAGAATTCATGCCTCGTATCATCATATTGATCGTTACTGAGATTCAGGACCATGGTCTCAGAATCAAACACATCATTATACACCTTGACAAGGAATTCTACCATATTATGTTCACTCGTCCCCAGGATTGTCTCGCAACTAGATTGTCAACGAAACGTTTCTCATTACACAACACCCAGCCATGATTGTATTAAATGGGGGAGCAGGCTCGAGGCGCTGAAAGACCTATCCCTGTCACTCGTTCCTGTGATTCTTATGATTAGTCTTTTAGTTCCAAATTGTGTTATTTATTTCATTCAATACCCATCAGTTGTTGTGGTAGTATTCACGCGTCTGTCTCCTGTGAAAATACATTTTCTCTGGATTACACATTTGCGGGATGCAAGAGAGAATTGAAAGACAGAAGCGTGTAATGGAAATGTGGTGCAGTGGGATTGTCAATGGACGAATTATCCAGTGACTCAGGGCAATGCTGTGGGACCCGGGTTCAAATCGCACCATATCAGATTTGTTTCACCGTTGCGTTCCGTCCCGCGCGGCGTAACAGGGCAAGTAGGAATGGGCAACTCATAGTTGCCTCGCCAGTGATATCCGTGAACGAATGAAAGAAAGGTTGGCCACAATGCCACAGTGATTGGGAACCCCAGGGTGGGCATGACAAACTACCATCCTCCACACTCTTTACAGAGCGTCCCCTCTCTGCGGCCTCAGCTCCGTTTTCTGGTCATGTCACACAGCCGGACGCACTGTAAATGCAGTCCCTTTACCTTGCCCAGGGGTTCAGCCAGCAGATCCTCTGTCCTCCCTGAGTGTATGCAGCAGCTCACAACACAACCTCCAGAAACCTATCCACAACACCTCCACTAACTTTCCAATCACAAGAGTCAGCCAACAGCCCCTCAGCTGCAAGTTCGATTCATGGACTATTTAAATTTCAGTAAAGTTTATTTATTAGTCACAAGTAAGGCTGAGATCAACATTGCCATCAAGTTCCTGTGAAATTTCTGGCGCCTGTTCGCGTCAATGCACCTAATCAGCATGTCTTTCATGAAACTGGAGCACCGGATGTAACCCACGTCGGCACGGGGAGAAAGTGCAATCTCCACACAGACAGTGGCCGCAGCCGGGAATCGAACCCGAGTCCTGGCGCTGTGAAGCAGCGGTGCTAACCACTGTGCTACCGTGCCAGGTTCATCGTATTGTGGAACACACGTTAAGCTGAGAGTGACTAACACATGCGTTCAATGGACAGACCACGTTCAGGTTTCGCAGACATGTGCCAGAGCTGCTAAAACCCGCTGTCCAACAGGGTGCTCCACACGGGAGACAAGAGGAACAAAACTCCAAGGATTTCCTTTTTCCAGAACTCTGTCACATTGACACCAATGATTCTACAGAGCAGAAAATAGAAACCCGAGGCACAGAGGGACATACATTGACTTTAATCAGGGAATTTCAAAGGTACTTAAACGGAACTCCCCTAGAGAAGTGGAAAAAGTGGTTGCAACACACTAGAGAACACATTCAAGCATAAGAATGGGAATATTAAATTCGGGTACTGTTAGATTGATTGAACTGGCTTGTTGATGTCACATTTGGAGCTTGCCTTTCATTCCCAGCCCAAGCTGGATACAGCCCTGACACGGTATCTTCCCAGCATGGGGAGATGTGCTGTACACAACGGAGCAGTAAGATGTCTGACAACACCAGGTTAAAGGCCAACAGGTTTATTTGGTCGCAAATGCCAAATGCCACTAGCTTTCGGAGCGTGCTGCTCCTTCGTCAGGTGGACCTGACGAAGGAGCAGCATGCTCCGACAGCTCGTTGGACGTTAACCTGAAGTTGTTAGACTTCTTACTGTGTTTACCCCAGTCCAACGCCAGTATCTCCACATCATGACAATGGAGCAGACCAGTAGTGTGGTTGCTCTGTATGTGGATCTAGACTTCCATATCATGGGTCCAAGAGGGGCTGTAGCAGAGAACATTGTTGTCCGGGAGAGATATGGTGTGGGACTGGGGAAGGGAAGATTGTGTGAAGTGGGTATTTTCAGGTACTGTATGAATGTGAACAAACAGAGACATTTTGTGAAATGGATAGAGAATGGGGGAATCAGATGAAGAATAATGGAGAGATTTGATCAGGTGAGTGAGTAACCTGAGGCTTTTCCAGAGCAGCTGGTGACAGAAGTCAGTGAGCACACGAATGATGGGTAAATGGGACTAGGTGAGAGTAGGGACATGGACAACAGATGTGCTTGGGTTCAGCAACTTTGTAACTGGGAGGCTGGTCATCAGAGAATTGGCATAGTTGTGTCCGGAATTCACAATGACAGCTGGAGGAGCCAGAGTATAATATTCTGGAGGTTACAGTAACAGGATTAATGATGGAGAGGATAGGGGGTCAGATATAAGCTCAAGGTGAAATAGTTAACAAAGGTTGCAATCAGTCTGAACGAGCCTTAGGTACAGGGTTGGTGTCAGTAAATAGGGAAAAGAGATTGGGAGAGCCATTGAAGTCAATGTCCATGTTCGCATAACTCAAATAACAAAGACAGTAATACTTTGAAAGATAGTTTACAAATATAATCGCTGATATAGAGGCTTACCAGATACCACAATGGGAGAAATTTAGATAGTCTGAGCTATCAAATACACTGAAATTTGTTTTACTTTTGTGTCGTGTTCATGAAATGATATGGAAACACAACAGCAACGGTAGCAACAGCAGCATTTCAGAACAAATGACAAGATGAGGAATAAAGTTAAATAGGGTTTACAGAAGTAAGCAGTGGACTTGACACTTACCAGGGACACCAATCATAGCCAGAATGGGATAGTAAAATCCTTGAACAAAGTAGAGTACACATTGAATCCGCCATGACAATGGTAGCCTATGAAATCCATCACTTGTCATGAAATAAAGACCCTTGGTGAAAGTGCCACTAATATATAAATATAAAGGTGGTGGGGGTGGTGCGGGTGGAATGTTCCGATGCATCGTTCCCAGGTTCTGATCCATTGTCAAAACGTTCCAGTCCATTGTTCTCAGATTCTGATCTCTGCTCCAACTGTCTCTGCAACTGATGATCTCGGTCAGTGTCGGAGTTGTCGCTCCCGCTGACTCTACGGTATAACACACTGAACGGAATCTAATATTAATAGAAAAAGGAAAACCTCCAGTGACACAGCCCGGATCCATGGAGACTGACGTCAATCACAGTCACTGAACAAACAGCTTCAGTTAAGCCCGTTCAATCCAGCACGTTTCATGTCACACAATGCAACAGTAACCCGGTCTACATGGGATGGCAAGGGTCAGGGTGAGATGGAAAGACGGAAATAGCAGAGGGACAGAGCATAAACTTTCAATCTTCATTGGATATTGTAGTGGGTCCTGAGTTATCATGGTTGTGGGTTTTAGATGAGGCTATCATTTGTCAGGATTGATAGAGAATGCTGAAATCTAAGGGGTTTTTAACACATCCAGTCCAGCCCCCAACCTTATTTTAAATAAAGCAGAATCAAAAACAAAAGGAATATTGCCTGTGAAGAATGAAAGAAGGCCATGGTGTGAACTTGGGCACAAGGAATTTTCAACACTTAGCAGAAGTAACCAGCCGTTTCTTTTTCTGAATCCACTCAGTGATGATCCGTTCTGCAGCATTCCATGTTGCTTTAAGGGTCAAGCCATTTATCCGACCCTCAATGGCACTTACTGGATTTTTTGGGAACAAGGAATATCTATAGCTACATATTGGATGGAAAGGTTCGTGTTTCCTTGTATATGTAATTCCATATATGTCTCATTCTTATCGGCTTTCGTCTGGACAAGATCGACGTGCCCTCATGAGAATACACAAGTCCCTTGGTATACTAATGCCTCCCGTTTGCAAATGAAGGAATGGTAATTGACATTGAAGCTGTTAAGTTGGTTTTGAAACAGGTTGCCAATGTTACTGCTGCAGCTCTCATTGTGATGGGATGGTTGCAATGCGCACTGTTGTGCTTCAGAATTGAACAGCACGAGTCTTCATTTTAGCAGCTAATGTGTGCTTTGATTGGATCAAAGTGTTGCACATACATACCTGACACTTCAGAGAGGAGAATCAATTTGGTCACACACATTCGAAATTACGTCGAAAAACTTAACCAACCAACTTCATTTCCCTTGCGGAACTGGGCAACTGGCTGGATGGATTCTTTGGGATCAAACATAATGCAAGAGCGAGCGTTTTTCTTCATTTTATCTTCACGTTCATTGTGATTATACAAATTATTAAATGCTGCTGTTAATTAGCAGCAAAATCCATAGGGGGTGCAGCAGCAATGGTGTCGATCCAGGTGGACAAATCAATGTCCTTATTACCAAGCGCTCCTCCAGCATATGAGAATATGGGTCTCTGGCACTGTGCAGCAGCAATGCTAACCACTGTGCCACATCAGTATCTCTGGCTACTCACTTAACGATGAGCACTTTGAATAATCTCACGCTATTATTCATTGGATTCTCCTCATGTCAGTCCGCTTCGAGTGCTGTCTGATGACATGCCTGTGAATCAAATTTGCGACAATTTAGTATGGTAAAGGTTGTGGTGGCATGGCCTCTTTAATGGGGCGTTCTGCGAGGGCTACGTTATCGGGCCGGAACCTATGGAGAGGCAATGTGGGAAACCCATCAATTGGGGGCAAAGGTGCCCGTCCGGAGAATGGGTGACGAACCACAGTTGGAGCCAGGGAGTAGAAGAAATTGGAGGATGTGGTATTTCTGTAGACCATCGCATCTACACACATAAATATTGTTCATAATAAAATATTCATCACTTGAAATCACAAAAAGTCACCGTCAAAGTGTCGTGTGAGTGTTCCATTACGAAGGGATTTTTTAAAAAAATCATGTAGCTTACAACCTCAGTGATGTAATTTCAGCGGGGGGGGGGGCGGCAGGGGGTTGAAGTTGTGGTAGTCAGGTGATAGGGGTTTTGGTTTCATTTTGGTGGGCGCTTTTGGAAGTAAATTAGCAGCAAGCTAAGAATCAGTCTCTCTATCTCTTTCTCTCCATGTTCTTTTCTTTGTTTTGTTCTGAAACTATTATCAGTTAGCTGAGGAAGAGGCTTATTGCCATCCAGCCTTAAAGAACATGTGTTTTGGGAAACAGATTCGACTACAACCTTTTCTGAGTTTCTTAACAAGAAGTTTTCAGCATTCATTCCAGGAGGCTGCTTTCCTGTAATAAGTGGGCATTTAACTTCAGCTGTATTGTGCTCACTTGTAAGGTTTTGTGACTTGGATGTGGCTTTGGTTGGAGCACATGAGCGATAGTCCTTAAGAGTTACACATTATCGTATTTGTTGTGTTTCTTGTTTGTAATTGTTAAAAGTTCTTGCTAAACGTCTTACCAAAGTTTAATTAAGTATATCGTTGTCTTGTCAAGAAGAAAGAACATAGAAAATTACGGCCTGTTCCTGTGCTGTAATTTTCTTTGTTCTTTATTCTTTATAGGCATATCGACAATGTTCTTAATTAAACTTTCTTTTTGATAAAATCTCCTCATGGGTCAGTTGAATTACACCAGGAGTGAAACCTCTCAATCTCATGCTAGCCAAATTCAACGTAAAACGTTACAGGTCAGGAGAACGTCATAGAACACCATGAAGTATCCAACCTGATTTGTAACAAACGTTATTACAAGAGTGTCATTATGAATGTAAGTTAAAGCTGGGTTGCAAAGAAAATTAAACGAGCATCGAAGTCAAATACTCGTTTTATACATTTGCAGCAACAACCGCTGACAGGGAAGATAATCCTCGTAAAGTCATCAACACAGTCCTTGATCAACTAGACGCACCGAGCCTCAAAGCCATATTGCAGCATCTAATAATATTCCGCGAACACAGTGAAGGTAAGCAGCAGTGTACATTTTTATTCATGAAAAAGTGTCAGAATTTTAATATGAGATATTGCGAGGTTGTTCGCTCTTACCTAATTTAGTGAAACAATTGTGGTTTTATTTGCATAAAAGGAGAGTGGAAAGTTAGGGCAGCCGAATGAAGTTCTGTGCAGAGAAATCGCGAGTAGCCACTGGGCGGGACTAAAAAGCTGGATAATATTAATATAACATTTAGCAGAATGCTCCTGAGTATTTGCGATTTACGACATGCTTAAAAAGCATTCGTCTTTCCATTAGAGTTCCCGCAGTGCAGAAGGAGGCCGTTTTGGCCCATCGCATCTACACCAACTGTCCGACAGAACATCTTAGCCCCCAACCCCCTCCATCCGCTGTAGCCCCGCATTTAGCACATTCAATCCATCTAACCTAGACATCGTGGACACCAAGTGACAATTTAGCATGGTCAATGTATGCACATCTTCGGATCCTGAGGAATAATTTAGCCTGGCCATCCCACCTGACACATTTATGGACACTAAGGGACACTTGAGGACTGCCAATCCACATAATCGACACATCTTTGGAACTAAGGGGCAATTTAGCATGGCCAATCCACCTAACTGATATATCTGCAGTCCAGGTGCTGTGGGTTAACCCACAATGCCCTTAGGGAAGGAATTCCAGGATTTCGATCCAGCGACTGCGAAGGAGTGGCCGATATATTTCCAAGTCAGGATGGTGAGTATCTTGTAGGGGAACTTGCTGGTGGTGGTGTTCGCATGTACCTGCTGCCCTTGTCCTTCTATATGGAAGTGGTCGTGGGTTTGGAAGGTGCTGGCTACGGATCTTTTGTGACTTGCTGCAGTGCATCTGGTAGATAGTACACATTGCTGCCACTGAGCGTCGGTGGTGGAGGGAGTGGATATTTGTGGATGAGGTACCAATCAAGCCGATTGCTTTGTCCTGGATGGTGCTGAGCTTCCTTGATGTTGTTGGAGCTGCACGCACCCAGGTAAGTGGGGAGTATTCATTCCTGACTTGTGCCTTGTCGATGGTGGATAGGCTTTGGGGAGTCAGAAGGTGAGTTACTCGCCGCAGTATACTTAGCCTCTGACCTGTTCTGGTAGGCACTGTGTTTATGTGGCGAGTCCAGTTGAGTTTCTGATCAATGGTAACTCCAAGGATGTTTGCCCACAGTTTGCCCACTAACAGGAATTATTTCCTTGGTGTAGGATCTGAGGATGACTTCTCCCGGCTTTATTGGTGATGATTCAATTTTTGCTTCTCGGTGGTTAGGGAATTCGGGAGAGGACAGCCCTGACTCGGCAATCTTAAACACTTACAGCACACGCTCAGGAGAAGTGGGGGGTGCGATCATATAGGACCGAGATGAGGAGACATTTCTTGACTCAAATCTCCGAAATTCTCTCCTCCAGAGGTCTGTTGAATATTAGGCCTGGTGAGAGGGTGGGGTGGGGGGGGGGGGTAATGGGTGGAGGGGAGGTGGGGGGAAAGGGGCACAGTGAAGGTGAAGGAGGGGGGAGCAAAGGGGCAAGGTGGGGGGCTGAAAGGGAGAAGTAGGCGAGAAGGAGAGGGAAGTGGTGAAGGAGGGGGGTGGAGGCAAAGGAGTGAGAAAGGGGGAAGGAGGGGATGACCCCGATTATTAGACATTTCAAATCGGGGGAAAATGTTCTGACTGTCAATCTTATCTATGCCCCTTATCATTTGAGAGACTTCGATCAAGTTTCCCCTCAGCCTCTGCCGCTCCAGAGAAAACAATTCTAGTTTGTCATGCCTCTCCGTATCGCTCATACCCTCTAATCCAGGCAGTAAATCTCTTCTGCACCCTCTCCAAAGCCTCCACATCCTTCCTCTAATGTAGCGACCAGAATTGAATGCAATTCGCTAAGTGAGGCCTAACTAATGTTTTATAAAGCTGCAACGTGACATCCTGACTCTTGTACTCAATGCCCCGACCAATAAAGTCAAGGGTGCCATATACCTTCTTTACCATCCTATCTACTTATGTGACCACTTTTAGGGAGCTATGGACTTGAAACCCAAGCTCCCTCTGTACATCAAATCTATTCAATGTCCTGCAATTAACCGTGTACTTAACCTTACGATTTGATGTCGCAAAGTGCAACACCTCACACTTGCCCAGATTAAACTCCATTTGCCAATTCTCCACCCGTATCTGCAGCTGATCTATATCCCACTGTATCCTTTGACAATCTTCCACATTATCCACAACTCCACCTGTCTTTGCACCGACTGCAAACTTACTCACCCACCCATCTACATTTTCATCCAACTCATTTATACATGTCGCAAACAACAGAGGCCCCACTGCCTCTTTTACTTTGCTAACTGGGAAAACTTTGATCACAATGTAAACATATCAATAATTACACCAATATCTCTCCTCTTGCTGCAGGTAATGAACCTTGGTAATCAATCTGCAATATTTCCTATGGATCAATATTCAGGTAGGGGGCTGGCTGCTTGTTGGGATCACAATCACAAGAACCAAGAGCAAGTCGAGGCAATTTAGCCGCTCAGGCCTATTCCGCCATTTAAGACATGTGGCACAATGGTTAGCACTGCTGCCCCAAAGCGCCAGGGATACCAGCCTTGGGTGATTGTCTGTGTAGAGTTTGCACGTTCTCCCCGTGTCTGCGTGGGTTTCCTTCCGCAGGCCAAAGATGTGCAGGTTAGGGGGATTGGTCATGCTAAATTATCCCTTAGCGTCCAAAGATATATATATATATATATATATATATATGTGTGTGTGAGGTAGATTGGCCATGGTAAATTGCCCCTTCGTGTCCAAAGATGGGCAGGTTAGGTGGATTGGCCTTGCTAAATTGCCCCTTTAGTGTCCAAAGATGTGCAGGTTTGGTGGATTGGTCATGCTTATTCATCCCTTAGCTTCCGAAGATACGTATGTTAGGTGAATTGGCAATGGTAAATTGCCCCTTAGTGTCCAAAGATGTGCAGGTTAGGTGGATTGTCCATTCTAAGTTGCCCCACTGTGTCCAAAGATGTGCAGGTTAGGTGGATTGGCCATGCTAAATTGCCTCATAGAGTCCAAATATGTGCAGGTTAGTGGGGTGTGTGTGCGGAGGCGGGAGGCGGTGAGGAGGGATGTGTGGTTATGGGGATAGTGTGAGCAAGTCGACCTAGGCAGAATGCAGATTCAATGGACCGAATGGTTTCCTTCTTCGCTACCAGAATTCTGTGAACAGCCAAACTCTTTAAAAGGAAAAGATTCCCAAAAGTTCAAATCTGGCCTTCTTTTTGGAGTAAGAGGCCTATCAGCCCTTCCCTGATATGTGTACCCACATATTCCCAGTGTTGTGCTTGGAAATCTTCTCTGCACTCACTCCAGTGCCTCTGTGTCATTTTTTTCACAATGTGGTGACCTGAACTGTGCACAGCTATAAGAAGTGTAGCTTAACCCAAGTTCATGACTGCTTTAAAATAACCTTTCTCGTCTCACCCTCGAGAAATCAATGAATTGTGTTCTTTTTTATAGACTGTGTTAACCTGTGGAAGAGCTTTTAATGATTGACATAATTGCATTCCAACATTCTTTAGTTCCTTCATCCCTCCCGAAGTCATAAATTCCAGTCATAAATTATCTACTCTTCCTGCCGAAAGGTCCTTCCTCGTATTTCATCCATGTTTATTTATTTTTGCCTATTATATGCACGTTCTGTGAATTTATTCATGTCCTCCCAATATTTTGTTACAGTCTTCCTCAGTATTTATTCATTAGTGTCACAAGTAGACTTACATTAACTATTTAATTACTGTGCATATCCTCTTATGGCCCACATTCCACGATGTTCGGGTACACTGAGGGAGAATTTAGAATGGCCAATGCACCTAACCAGCACGTCTTTTGGACTGTGGGAGGAAACAGCAGCACCCAGAGGAAACCCACACAGACAGAGAGAATGTGCAGATTCCATGCAGACAGTGACCCAAGCCAGGAATCGAAGCCGGGTCCTTGGTTTGACATGCTAAATTGCCCCTTAATGTGTAAAGATGGAAAGTGTATTCATTAGTCACAAGTAAGGCTTACATTAACACTGCAATGAAGTTACTGTGAAATTCCCCCAGTCGCCACACTCCTGCGCCTGTTCGGGTCAATTCACCTAACCAGCATATCTTTCAGACTGTGGGAGGAAACCGGAGCACCCGGAGGAAACCCATGTAGACACGGGGAGAATGTGCAAACTCCACACAGACAGTGACCCAAGGCCGGAATTGAACCTGGGATCCTGGTATTGTAAGGCAGCAGTTCTAACCACTGTGCCACCGTGCCGCTGCTGTGCCACCGTGCCACCCCACGGATGTTAGGTGCATTGGCCATGCTAAATTGTCCCTCAGTGTTGCCAGAACATGCGCCAGAGTGTGACTAGGGGACTTCCACAGTAACTTCATCGCCAGGGTTAATGTAAGCCTATTGTGACACGAATGTCTTTTGCAAACAGGGTCAAGGAGAAATCAAAGGGTTTTTATGCATATATTAGGAGCAAGGGGTTCACAAGGGAAAGAGTAGACCCACTCAAGGACAATGGAGGGAAGATATGTGTGGAGCCATAGGAAGTGGTTAAGATCCTTAATGAGTACTTTGTATCGGTATTCACCAAAGGGAAGGCCATCAGGGATGTTGAGGTCAGGGATCGGAGGGTGAAGCTCTCGAGAATGCCAATGTATTTAAGATGGAAGTGTTGAGTATCATAAATTGCATTACGTAAATTGCATGTTAGCAATGGGTTAGCACTGCTGCCTCACAGTACCAGGGACCCAGGTTCGATTCCCGGCTTGGGCACGGCCTATGTGGAGTGTGCACGTTCTCCCCATGTCTGTGTGCGTTTCTTCCTGGTGCTCCGGTTTCGTCCCACAGTCCGAAAGACATGCTGGTTATGTGCATTGACCCGAACAGGCACCGTAGTGTGGCAACTCAGGGAATTTCATAGTCACTTCATTGCAGTTTAAATATAAGCCTTACTTGTGACTAACAAATAAACTTCACTTAACTAAGGTAGACAAGGGTCCGATGGGATCTATCCCAGGTCACTGCAGAAGGCAAGGGGAGAGATAGCTAGGGCTTTAACAGATAACTTCACATTCTTTTTGACCACAGGTGAAGTTCCAGAGGACTGGATAATAACCAATGTTGTTCTCTTCTTTAAGAAAGAAAGCAGGGACAATCCAGGTCATTATAGGCTGGTGAGTCTGACGTCGGTGGTGGGGAAGCTTTTGGAGAAGATACTGAGGAAATATGCACATTTGGAAGAAAATGGACTATTTTGTGACAGGCAACATGGTTTTTTACGGAGAAGGTCATGTCTGACCAACTTGATTGCGTTATTTGAAGAGGTGACAAAGACAATTGGTGAAGGAAGAGTTTTGGATGTAGTTTATATGGACTTTAGTAAGCAGTTTGACAAGATCCCACATAGCAATTTGATCCAAAAATTAAAATTACATGGGATTCAGGGTGGGCTGGCTGGATGGATGCAGGGTGTTTTTCAGAATGGAGATCTGCAGTTAGTGGTGTGCGCAGAGATCAGTACTGGGACCACTGTTGTTTGTAGTATATAGAAACATAGAAACCCTACAGTGCAGAAGGAGGCCATTCGGCCCATCGAGTCTGCACCGACCACAATCCCACCCAGGCCCTACCCCCACATATTTTACCCGCTAATCCCTCTAACCTACGCATCCCAGGACTCTAAGGGACAATTTTTAACCTGGCCAATCAACCTAACCCGCACATCTTTGGACTGTGGGAGGAAACCGGAGCGCCCGGAGGAAACCCACGCAGACACGAGGAGAATGTGCAAACTCCACACAGACAGTGACGCGAGCCGGGAATCGAACCCGGGACCCTGGCGCTGTGAAGCAGCAGTGCTAACCACTGTGCTACCGCGCCGCCCTATATATACATATATTAATGATCCGGAAGAAAATGTAGGGGGTCTGATTAGTAAGTTTGCGGATGACACTAAGATTGCTGGTGTTGCTGATAGTGCCCGGGATTGTCAGAGGGTACAACATGATATAGATCGATTGGAGACTTGGGCACAGAAATGACAGATGGGGTTTAATCCAGACAAATGCGAGGTGATGCATTTTACAGTATCAAATTCAGGTGTGAAATATACTGTAAATGGTAGAACCCTTAGAAACATTAACATACAGAGGGATCTGGGCATGCAGGTCCACATTCCCTAAAAGTGGCAACACAGATGGCCAACGTGATTAAGAAGGTTTATGGCATGCTTGCCTTCATCAGGTGGGTCATTGGGTACCAGAACAGGGAAATCATGTTGCTTCTATATAAAACCTTGGTAAGGTTGCATTTGGATTATTGCATGCAGTTTGGGTTGCCATACTGCTAGAAGGGCGTGTAAGCTTCAGAGAGAGTGTAAAGTAAATGGTAGCACCTTTAGGAGTGTTGACATGCAGAGAGATCTGGGCGTACATGTTCATAGATCACTGAAAGTGGCAACGCAGATGAATGAGGCAGTCACGAAGGCATATGGCATGCTTGCATTCATCCGTTGCGGCATTGAGTATAAAAATTGGCAGGTCATGCTGCAGCTGTCCAGAAACTTAGTTAGGCCTTATTTAGAATATTGTGTACAATTCTGGTCACCACGCTACCAGTAGGATGTGGATGCTTTGGAGAGGGTACAGAAGCAGTTTTTCAGGAAGTTGCCTGGTCTGAAGGGTATTAGCTATGAGGAGAGGTTGGATACACTTGGTTTCTTCCCACTGGACTGGTGAAGATTGAGGAATGACCTGATAGAGGTTTACAAGATGATGAGTGGCATGGACAGAGTGGATAGTCATCTGCTCTTTCCTCGGGTAGAACATTCAAGAACCAGGGGACAAAGGTTTAAGGTGCACGGGGAGAAGTTTAGAGGAGATGTGCGAGGCAGATTTTTTCCACAGAGGGTGGTGAATGTGTGGGATGTGCTGCCCGGCGGGGTGGTGGGAGCAGGTACGATAGCAGCATTTAAGGGGCAACTCGACGAATACGTGAATAGGATGGGAATGGAAGGATACGGACTCTGTAAGTGCGTACGGTTTTAGGTTAGGCAAGCATCATGATTGGCGCAGGCTTGGAGGGTCGAAGGGCCTGTTCCTGTCCTGTACGTTTCTTTGTAGCACTAAGGTTCATCAGGATGTTGCCTGGTCTCAAGGGTGTTGGCTATGAGGAAGGTTAAATAAACTAGGATTGTTTTCGCTGGGAAGACGGAGGCTGAGGGATTTACAAAATGATGAGAGGCATAGACAGGGTGGATAGTTGAGGCTTTTTTCCCCAGGGTGAAGTGTTAATTACAAGGAGACACAGGTTCAAGGTGAGAGGGGGAAAGTTTAAAGAAGATGTGTAGGGGAAGTTTTTCACGCAGAGTGGTGGGTGCCTGGAGCGTGCAGAGGAGGTGGTGGAAGCAGGCACATTAGCAACATTTAAGAGGCATCTGGATGGGTATAAGAATAGGGAGAGAATAGAGGGATACGGACAAAGTAAGGGCAGAAGGTTTTTTGTTTAGATTAGCTCGGGCATCATGATCGGCGCAAGCTTGGAGGGCTAAAGGGCCTGTTCCTGTGCTGTACTTTTCTTTGTTCTTTGTTCTAATAAATATACATTTTGATCTTAAACTTTAATAAGTCTATGATTCTGTGTTGACTCATAGTTGAGTATCCAACATGGATAAATGTGAGGTTGTATGTTTTGACAGGAAGAACAGGTCACTTTTCATCGAGAATGTGCACGTTCTGGTGGGCCAAAGGAACAAAGCGATCACAGTGTACAAACTACAACAATCATTAAAAGTTGTATCAAAGGCAAGATGGCGCTGGAGTGAGGCGACTTCTTGCAAGCTGTGCCTAGCATACACTCTAATTCTTTTCAATAAAAGCAAATGACTGCGGATGCTGGAATCTGAACCCAAAAGAGAAAATGCTGGAAAATCTCAGCAGGTCTGGCAGCATCTGTAAGGAAAGAAAAGAGCTGACGTTCCGAGTCCAGATGACCCTTTGTCAAAGCAAAAAGGCAAAGAACGAGGGAGACATTTATAGTGTAGGGTGAGGGTGTCAGAGATCCTTGGGTACCAGCAGCCTTAGGGACACTCAGTCGACTCTAACACAAACAGCGCTGGACACCATGCATCCAATGCAAGGTCTTTAATGACTTGTGCACAAGGCGACTTCCCTCTGTCCACTGGGATGGCCGGAGCGGTTCTGAGGTTACCGAGAAACAGCTCAGCAGTTATGGTCAATTACAGCAAATCAGGAACAAGAGATTTTCACATCTTTCATTGACATACATATTTGACAATTAAATCGCGGCCTTTCGCCCTTTCTCATTCGATCAAAAATTGACTTCTGCTAACCCTTCATTTGCATAGCATATCCCCATATCCTTTGGTATTTGTTATGAAACAAATCTGATCTTGTTCACCGTCTGCTGAAGGCGGAAATCGAAATGTTATGGGGCCTACACAGAATAGTAGAGACTGACTCCTTTTGAAGGTCAGTAAGATGATAAACATTTTCCACTACTGTACAGAGAAAGCATGAGGTTTTAATTTGAACCCTTTAACTTCCACACAATTTAACTTCCAAACTATGAAACTTCAATCTCAATTTTTTAATTTCCACACTTCCCTCCTTTTTGTCCTCTGAGGACAAGGTTATGGGTCCTCCATGACTTCTCCAACGAGGCGCATCAGCTTTCTAAATTCTTCCTCAGTCGGTTCGTAGACTGGGAGGACTGGGAGGACAGCTGTGCTGTGGATAAAAGAACGAGGGCGAAGAGAGAACGGATACAGCAAGAGACAAGCTGAATAACCACGTGCAAGACGATGAGCAAGGCCAGGCCCATGATAAGGTACTTGAGAAGGGTCTACAAAAATCCCCAAACCACCCACCAAGGTTAGGGAGCCAACCCCGCCAGTCAAAGGGTTTGTCCTGAGCAACTGAGTGCAAAAGACGCACCTGCTCCTGAATGGCATGGACAGCTGTCCCGACCCTACGTTCCTCATTAACGTAAAAACAACATGTCTCATTTACTGCCGCGCACACTCCTCCCTGCGCTGCTAATAGGAGATCGTGGGCCATGCGGTTCTATAGCATCAGCTTGGAAAGGGACTGAATCTCCGACTGCAGGCCCTGGATGGCGTCCAAGGTGCTGTTTTCAATTATTTCCATTGTAGTGGAAATATTAATAATGGCGTTTTCTAATTCTGAGACCCCAAGACCCGGGAGGAGGGCCCGGACAAACTGGTGAAAGCTGGTGTTACGGGTGACGAGCGGGTTTAGAACTGACTGTTCCTGATGCTTCACAAACCCAAGATGGTTGTGAAGGGAGTGGATGAATAAGTGCTTGACCCCCAAAGGCCTCGGGAATCATGTGACCTATGGTGCAGGTGCCGGCCCAATCGACAGGGAGGATCTTGTAGGCTCAATCCCCACAAACCCAGAACTAGCCATTGCGAACAAGGATCTGGTACCAGAATGTGGAGTTTTGGCACAAGGTGAGCAAATGCTTGGTATGGGGAGATTTCTCCTGGGCACACCAACGGACCTGACAAGTGGGACTGAGACATCGAGCCCTGAGGGCTCGTTGGTCTGCACACCTGGACCGATCACCATAGTTACAAGGCCCTGATTCCTTGCGATAGATGCCATCAGGAGGCCAGACGGTAAAGAGACCATTGAGGGTGAGGTTGTGTGACCGCTGGCAATCATACTCACCCTTGGTTTAGTGGAGTTTGGCCTTGGATGTGGGGGCCTGAGCGATGCACGATAGGTTGTTAGTCGTGCAATCCCAAAAGGATGCCATGGGACCGGACCAGATGTCATCTGACCAGATTTTAATTTCGTTCTCTGTGTTTTGGTGTCTTTCATTTAATTGATTTTATACTGTTAAAACTAATCTATTAGTTTGATTATTTATTTATGTATTTATGTTTGATGTTTAAGATTAGAATACAGTTATGATCCCCATGGGGCTCTGAATAGCCAATTCACTGAGCAGTTCCCAAATGACTGCAGATTGTTTCCTTACTGTAATCGTTAAAGCACGGTCTTTTCTGTAACAGCAGTTATAATAGTTTGTTCACACATAAAAAAGATGAAATTACAAACATCAAATGCAAGGATTAAAGTAGTCAGCAAAGTAAATGACCAGGTGTTTGAAATGACAATTCCATAAACCCTCCAGAGTTACTGTTGTGAAAATAAAGACAGAATTCACTGGCAGCTGGCGAATGGAAATTACATTCCAAAACAATACTGGGTACGGATATCGACACAGCAAGACTGAAGCTTCACAAGGTCAAGGAACTCAAAACAAGCAAAACAGGAAAAACATTACACAGCAAAATATACAAGTAATTTCGACAGTTTTTTAAGCAACAGTCACATGTTGACATTTATGGCTAAATTAAATGCAGTGCATGGTCCAGGGAGTTTTTGAGGGTGCAGGGGTGGGAGAGGCGGGGGCGGCACGGCTGAAGGTATCTGGATACAGTCCTGGGACCAGTGTCCCTGGAGAGCGCAGGTGAAACAGGAACTTGTGTCGCTGCCTAGGCCAGGTGATTGCCATATCCCCAGCCCGTGTCCTCCACGAGCTCTACCCCAACTGGCCGGTGTATCATACATTATCTGTAACTTTAATTCTCGATTTTGGCTTCTGCTATTGGAGCGTTCACAGGGCTGCAAAGATCTAACAAGTTCGGGGAAGTCCTGTCTTCCCTCCCACTCAACACAAGTCATTGCAAAAAATTTCTTCAGATCATGATACAACCCCGGTCTCAGAATATTTACAAGCGTTTTGAGATTTACCCAAACAATTCATGATCACCCAGCGAAACTTCTCTACATAATACTTCCTTATGAGGCTCCTGTACCGTGTTCTGTATTCTCTGCCAATGAACATTTGGAGTCCGGAGTATTCAAATACAGCCGAGAGAAAATAAAACTAAGGAACTCAGGGTGTCCACTGGGGTCACACCGGTGCGGGGGTCGGGGGGGGGGGCGGGGTGGGGCGGGGGAGGGGTCTGATTCGGGATGAGATGGGTTTTTCTAGAGAATCCTGAGGGACCCGCAGCTGCGAGGGCAGGGGCGGGGGTGGGGGGGAAGGGGGAGGGGGAAGGGGGCAGGGGAAGGGGGCTGGGGGAGGGGAAAGGGGGGCGGGGGGGGCGGGGCGGTCCCCACTGATCGTACTGTCAGGAACATCGGCAGTGAGGGTCGACCCATTTATGTTTGTTGTTTAAGATTAGGATACAGTTATGATTCCCATGGGGATCTGAATAGCCAATTCACTGAGCAGTCCCCAAATGACTGCAGATTGTTCCCTTACTGTAATCGTTTAAGGTCACTTTGTGTGACCTCAGCTGGACTCGAATGTGAATCGATGAAGAAGGATACAGTGGGGGCGACCAATCTTCCTCCTTGCCACCCTGTCCTGCAGAAAGTGTTTGTTTGTTTGTGAAGACGATCTTGGCTTTAACATCTCCCTAACAATTTCTTAGTCCCTCAGACCTTTTAGTATTCTCTGAACCCCTTTTCCTGGACTCACTCAACTGCTTCTGCATCTCCATTCGCCACTGGAAATATGCAGACCACCCTGCGTCTCTCATACCTTTCTTTTCCTCTACTCCAAACACACATCCCAAAGTCTCAATGTGGTCACTATTAAAGGTATCATCAGGCGCAAAAGTCTTCTCCTTACCCTCTGTCCACTTCACTCACTTCAGAATGTTCCATCCTGCCGGCCGGCGTGAGACACGGGTACACACAGACAGACAAAACAACCGACACACAAACAAGACAGTCAGGACTAATGAAAAGGCTAACAAAGGGTTAAAACACTTACTAGTTGAGCAGCGTGAGATCATCTGGCTCAGCGCCCTCATGTGGTATAACAGCAAAAAGATCTGAATCAATTTGGAATGAGGTCATCAATCAAATCAGGACTGTGTTTTCCAGGGACTCGAACCCCGGAAAAATGCCTTACAGGGGGTCCAACCCCCAACCCTTAGCTGTACCGTCAAGAGACTCGAACCATCACCTCATGCTTACCACGGTAATGTCCACACAGGACAACTTGTGCATTCCCCTGGCCAAATTGGCTCAATGCCCAAAAATCAGGCAGTCGCGGTCTCTGAGCCCTTGGTCAGCGAGACACCACGCTTCCTTCCCATGTAGACACTGCAGGGGTTTGCAATCTCGGTGGAACCTCCAAAAACTGTTAATGTTCTTTTGGGTAACAGGAATCCAAAGGCACTCAGTCGACTCTTATCACAAATAGCGTTGGATACCATGCATCCAATGCAAGGTCCTTAATTACTTGTATACAAGGAGAGCTCTCAACGGCCCACACCGGATGACCGGAGCGGTTCTGACGTTACAGAGAAACAGCTCAGCAGTTATAGTCAATTATAGCAAATCAGGAACAATAGATTTTTCACATCTTTCTTTGACATACATATCCACCAATCAAAGCACAGCCTTTTGCCCTTTCGTATCCAATGGAAAACCAATCCTTCATTAACATAACATGCCCCAATATCTTGCTATTTGGTAACCGCCATGGTAACTTGTTCTTTGTTTTCATCCTGAGGTCCTGACCTGGAATGCCGTGTTTATGGAACTATGTTTTAAATGCACTCGTTTAAGCTCTGTACGTCAGTGTTGGCCTTACTGTCCCCGCTCCCCCACGACCAGAGAATGATCTGCCCGACTCCCTCAACCCGTGCCCCCCCCCCCCTCGCCTCACTCCACCCCCCGCCCGCCACTACCGATCTGAGTCAGAGAGCCAGCGGAAACTCTGAACTTCTCTCTTCAGAAGCTGGAGCGCCCGAGACAGACCTTTGCCGACCAGGCCTGTATCTCGCCGAATCTGGGTGGGCGAACGCGATGCTAAAGGGGAAATACCGGAAAGTTTGGGCGTCCAGCTCATTAAGTCAATTTAAGTGAATGCAACTTCATTTAAATTGACGTCGCTCCCGTTTCGGGCACTGTTGCGATCGCGGCCATTTTCGGGCTGGGTAAAGTGGGAACCTGCGTGGATGTGAGGGCGGATCACGCTATTCGCCTCACGCTTGACTTTACCAAGTTTTCACGCCCAAAAACAGGTGCACCGCAATGGTAAAATCGGGCCCAATCTCTTCAATCTACAGATCATTCTTGTGAACCTCCTCTGGACCCTTTCCAAGGCCAGCACATCATTTCTTAGGTACGGGGTTCAAAACTGCTCTCAATACTCCAAATGGGGTCTGACCAGAACCTCAGACGTACATCCCTGCTCTTGTATTCTAGCCCTCTCGATATGAATGCTAACATTGCATCTGCCTTCCTAACTGCCGACTGAACATGCACGTTAACCTGAAGAGAATCTTGAACAAGGACTCCCAAGTCCCTTTGTGCTTCTGATTTGCTGAGCGTTTTCTCATTGAGAGAATAGGTCTCTGCCTCCATTCCTCCATCCAAAGTGCATAACCTCACACTTTTCCACATTGTATTCCAACCGCCATTTCTTTGCCCACTCTCCTAACCTGTCCAAATCATACTGCAGCCCCCTCCTTCCTCAATACTACCTGCCCCTCCACATATATTTGCATCATCTGCAAACTTGAAAACACTGCCTTCAGTTCATTCCTCCAAATCCTTAACGTATATTATGAAAAGTTGTGTTCCTCGCACTGACCCGTGAAGCACACCACTAGTGACCGGCTGCCATCCTGGAAAAAAAACACATTAACCTTTCTATCAGTCAGCCAATCGTCTATCCATGCCAGGATCTTACCCGTCACACCATGGGCACTTAACGTATGTAACAGTCTCCTATGCGGCACCTTGTCAAAGGCCTTCTGGAAATCTAAAGAATCATGTCCACTGGTTCTACTTTATCTAAGTTACTTGTTACATCCTCAAGGAACTCTAACAGATTTGTCAGACACGACCTCCCCTGGACAAAGCCGTGCTGACTCAGTCCTACTTTATCATGCACGTCCAAGTACTCTACAATCTCGTCTTTAATAATGGACTGTAAAATCTTGCCAATGACCAAAGTCAGGCTAACCGGCCTATAATTTCCCATCTGCTGCTGCCCACCCTTCTTGAACAGTAGTGTTACATTAGCTACTTTCCAGTTCTCTGCAACCGTCCCTGCCGCCAGTGATTGCTGAAAGATCACCACCAACGCCTACACAATTTCCTCAGCTATCTCTTTTAGAACCCTGGGGTGCAGTCCATGCGGTCCAGGTGATTTATCCACCTTCAGATCTTCCAGTTTTCCCAGAATCTTCTCCTTCGTGATGTTCAATACACTCAACTGTGCTTCCCTGATTCTCCTGGAGCTCTGGCATCCCACTGGTGTCTTCCGCCGTGAAGACTGATGCAAAGTAACTATTCGTTTCCTCTGCCATTGATTTGTTTCCTATTATTACTTCTCCAGCCTTAATTTCCAGTAATCTAACGTCTATTTTTGCCTCTCTCTTACCTTTGAAATGTTGAAAAAAACTCTTCTTATCATCTTGTATATTACTAGTTAGCTTGCACTCATATTTCATCTTCTCCCCCTTACTGCGTTTTTAGTTGTCCCCTGCTCCCTTTTAAATGCTTCTCATTCCTCTGGCTTCCCACTAATCCTTGCCACTTTGTTTGCTTTATCTTTTGCTTTTATGCTATCCTTGACTTCCCTCGTCAGCCATGGATGCTAACATTGCATCTGCCTTCCTAACTGCCGACTGAACATGGAGCAGCAGTATAAAATGAAGGGTACCATTCTTCGCAGTGTAGAGGATCAGAAGGACCTTGGGGTCCGGGTCCATAGGACTCTTAAATCGGCCTCGCAGGTGGAGGTTGCGGTCAAGAAGGCGTATGGCGTACTAGCCTTCATTAATCGAGGGATTGAGTTTAGGAGTCGGGAGATAATGCTGCAGCTTTATAGGACCCTGGTTAGACCCCACTTGGAGTACTGCGCGCAGTTCTGGTCACCTCATTACAGGAAAGATGTTGAAGCCATTGAAAGGGTGCAGAGGAGATTTACAAGGATGTTGCCTGGATTGGGGGCCATGCCTTATGAGGATAGGTTGAGGGAGCTTGGTCTCTTCTCCCTGGAGAGACGAAGGATGAGAGGTGACCTGATAGAGCTTTACAAGATGTTGAGGGGTCTGGATAGGGTGGACTCTCAGAGGCTATTTCCAAGGGCTGAAATGGTTGCTACGAGAGGACACAGGTTTAAGGTGCTGGGGGGTAGGTACAGGGGGGATGTCAGGGGTAAGTTTTTCACTCAGAGGGTGGTGGGTGAGTGGAATCGGCTGACGTCGGTGGTGGTGGAGGCAAACTCGTTGGGGTCTTTTAAGAGACTTCTGGATGAGTACATGGGATTTAATGGGATTGAGGGCTATAGATAGGCCTAGAGGTGGGGATGTGATCGGCGCAACTTGTGGGCCGAAGGGCCTGTTTGTGCTGTGGCTTTCTATGTTCTATGTTCTATGTCTCGTCCTTCCCTTACAATGTTTCCTCCTCCTTGGGATGAATTTCTGTTGAGCCTACCGAATAGTCCCCAAAATCTCCTGCCATTGCTGTTTCACTTTCTTTCCTGCTCGGCTCCCTTTCCAATCAACTCTGGCCAGCTCCTCCCTCATGTCTTTGTACTTACCTTTATTTACTTGTAATACCATTACATCTGATTCCAGCTTCTCCCTCTAAAACAGCAGGGTAAGTTCTATCTTATTGTGGTCACTGCTCCCTTTGGGTTCCTTCACCTTAAGTTCCATAATCAAGTCTGCCTCATTACGCATCGCCAAATCCAGAATTGCCTGTTCCCTGGTAGATTCTGTCACAAACTGCTTCACAAAATCGATCTCGTAGATGCTCCACAAATATCTTTTCTTGGGATTCACTACCTACCTGATTTTCCCAGTCCACCTGCATAATGAAGTTCCACATGATTATTGTAAGTTTGCCTATTTTACATGCCTTTTCTAACTCCTGATTTATTTTCTGCCTCACTTCATGACTACTGCTCTGGGGGAGGGCGGGGGGTGGGGGGGGGGGGTGCGGCGGCGGCGGGGGGGGGGGGGGGAAGGGGTAGGGCTGGGCATAACTCACATCAGGGTCTTTTTACCTTGGCGATTCGTCAACTCTACCCACAGAGACTCTATACCTTCTGATCCTATATCACTTCTTGCTATTGATTTAAATTCATTCCTTACTAACAATGCAACCCCGCCCGCTTTGCCCATCTGCCTGTACTTTCGAAAGGACACATATGCTTGGATATTTGGATCCCAGCCCTGATCCCCTTGCAGCCATATGGGCTGTATTATATTGTAATTCTGCACCAAGCCTGTATGAAGTAAACAGAGAAAAATGTACAGTTGTTCGTAAATAGTTTCAAATGCTGTTGCTGTATGGGGTGGGGGTGGGGGGCTGTTATTTACAGGGGAGAGTGTTATATTGGTTGGGACATTCCTTTAGGGGAACGGACCATGTGATCTCAGGTGTGGGGAGAGCTGTAGGGATCTTCCCAGACTGTGCAGTTAATATTTGGAGTGTTGTGTGAACAGACGGAATAAAGATTTGTGTCCCTGAAACATGACTGTGGAGTCGATATTGAAGAGACAACTCTACCAGCAGCTTGAATCCTCTATGCCCCCTCTCACACTCTCCTCAAGGTGCTGCTTGTCTGTCCCGGTGTCCCAGTGAACCCCCTCTGACACTCTACTCAAGGTGCTCACTGGCTGTCCCAGTGTCCTCCTCTCACACTCTCCTCAAGGTGCTGACTGTCTGTCCTGTTGTCCCAGTGTCCGCCTCTCACACTCTCCTCAAGGTGCTCACTGTCTATCCCAGTGTCCCCCTCTCATAGTCTCCTCAAGGTGCTGACTGTCTGTACCTGTGTCCCAGTGTCCACCTCTCACACTCTCCTCAAGGTGCTGCTTGTCTGTCCCGGTGTCCCACAGTCCCCCTCTCACACTCTCCTCAAGATGCTACTTGTCTGTCCCGGTGTCCCACTGTCTCCTTCCCACAGTCTCCTCAAGGTTCTGCTTGTCTCTCCCAGTGTCCCAGTGCCCCCCTCTCACACTCTCCTGAAGGTACAGCTTGTCTTTCCCGGTGTCTTAGTGCCCCCCCTCACACTCTCCTCAAGGTGCTGCTTGGCTGTCCCGGTCTCCCACTGTCCCCCTCTCACACTCTCCTCAAGGTGCTCACTTTCTGTCCCGGTGTCCCAGTGTCCCCCTCGCATTCTCTTCAAGGTGCTGACTGTCTGTCCCGGTGTCCCAATATCCTCCTCTCACACTCTCCTCAAGGTGCTGCTTGTCTGTCCCAGTGTCCCCCTCTCACACTCTCCTGAAGGTGCTGTCTGTCTGTCCCGGTTTCCCACTGTCCTCCTCTCACACTCTCCTCAAGGTGCGGCTTGTCTGCCCGGTGTCCCAGTGTCCCCCTCTCACACTCTCCTCTAGGTGCTGACTGTCTCTCCCAGTCCCCCAGTGTCCTCCTCTCACACTCTCCTCAAGGTGCCGGTCGTCTGTCCCGGTGTCCCAGTGTCCCCCCTCACACTCTCCTCAAGGTGCTGACTGTCTGTCCCAGTGTCCCCCTCTCACACTCTCCTCATGGTGCTGACTGTCTGTCCTGGTGTCCCAGTGTCCTCCTCACACACTGTCCTCAAGGTGCTGACTGTGTATCTCGGTGTCCCAGTTTCCTCCTCCTCACTCTCCTCAAGGTGCTGGCTGTCTGCCTCTGTGTCCCACTGTTCCGCTCTCACACTCCCCCCAAGGAATTCCTTGTTTTATCCCGGTGTCCCAGTGTACTCCTCTCACACTCTCCTCAAGGTGCTGACTGTCTGTCCCGGTGTCGCAGTGTCACCCACTCACACTCTCCTCAAGGTGCTGCTTGTCTGTCCCGGTGTTCCAGTGTCCCTCTCACACTCTCCTCAAGGTGCTAACTGTCTGTCCCGCTGTCCCACTGTCCCGCTCTCACACTCTCCCCAAGGTATTAATTGTTCCAGAGGAGCGGCTAGAAAGGTGATTCAGGTGAGGAGTGCTGGTAGGAAAGAGGTATTTTTAACTTACTTTTTTATTTCTTTCTTCGGAGTTTTTGTGAGACAGCCGGAAGTGAAAAATCGGAAGTAGGCCCCAGTGAGACCTGGGAAGGTTTTTTTTCTCTTTACGCCAGCCAGTCGTGCACGTGAGGTTTAAAAAGCAAGGCCGCACTATCCAGCGGGCAGCTATCAGAGTGAAGGCTGAAGGGCTTTGGCTCAATGGGCGTAGGTAGAAATGGGCGAGGCAGGGTAGGTTTATTTCTTGGTTGTTCCCTGTGTTATTTGAAGAAAGGGGAATTATGTGTGTGAGGCCAGTTTTTTGCTCTCGGTGTCGGATGTGGGAGGTCCCGGACGTCCATATCTGGGCCAGGTACATCGTGCTGCAGCTCGTAAGGGACCACGTTAGGGAACTGATGCTACAGCTCGATGGCATTCGTCTGATCAGGGAAAATGAGGAGGTGATAGAGAGGAGTTACAGGCAGGTGGTCACACCGGGCCACGGGAGGCAGACAAGTGGGTCACGGTTAGGAAGAGGAAGGTGAAAGGTCAGGTATGAGAAAGTACCCCAGTGGCTGTGCCCCTTAACAATAAGTACTCCTGTTTGAGTGCTGTTGGGGGGGGACAGCTTGCCTGGGGGAAGCAACAGTGGCCGTGCCTCCGGCACAGCGTCCGGCCCTGTAGCTCAGAAGAGTAGGGAAAGGAGGCGGAAGACAGTAGTAATAGGGCAGTCTATAGTAAGGGTGACGGACAGGCGATTCTGTGGACACAGACAAGAAACTCGGATGGTAGTTTGCCTCCCTGGTGCCAGAATCCGGGTTGTTTCTGATCGCGTCCAAGATATCCTGAAGTGGGAGGGAGAAAAGCCAGAGGTCGTGGCACATATTGGTACCAATGACATAGGTAGGAAAAGGGAAGAGGTCCTAAAGGAGAATATACGGAGTTGGGAAGGGAAGTGAGAAGAAGGATCCCAAAAGTAGTAATCTCGGGATTGCTGCCTGTGCCACGCGACAGTGAGAGTAGGAATCGAATGAGGTGGAGGATAAATGCGTGGCTGAGGGATTGGAGCAGGGGGCAGGGATTCTGTTTTCTGTATCATTGGGACCTCTTTTGGGGCAGGTGTGACTTGTACAATAAGGACGGGTTGCACTTGAATCCCAGGGGGACCAATATCCTGGCGGGGAGGTTTGCTAAGGCTTCTGGGGAGATTTTAATGTAGTATCGTTGGGGGATGGGAATCAAATTGAAGTGGCTGGGAGAGAGAAGGTTAGCTCACAAATAGAGAAAGCTTGCCGACACTGTGAGAGGGAGGATAGGCAGGCGAGAGAGAAGGGGAGCGCTTAGACCAAAGGTTTGAGATGTGTCTATTTTAACGCAAGGAGTGATGTGAACAAAGTGGATGAGCTGAGAGCGTGAATCACTACATGGAAATATGATGTGGTGGCCATCACAGAGACGTGGATGACTCAGGGACAGGACTGGTTACTTCAAGTGCCGTGTTTCAGTTGTTTCAGAAGGGACAGCGAGGGAGGCAAAAGAGGTCGGGAAGTGGCACTGTTGATCAGAGATAGTGTCACGGATGCAGAAAAAATGGTCACCATGGAGGGATTGTCTACGGAGTCTCTGTGGGTGGAGGTTAGGAACGGGAAGGGGTCAATAACTTTACTGGGTGTTTTCTATACGCCGCCCAATAGTAACAGGGATATTGAGGAGCAGATAGGGAAACAGATCCTGGAAAGGTGTAATAATAACAGAGTTGTCGTGATGGGAGAGTTTAATTTCCCAAATATTGATTGGAATTTCCCGAGAGGAAGGGGTGTAGATGGGGAGGAGTTTGTTAGGTGTGTTTAGGAGGGTTTCTTGACACAGTATGTAGATAAGCCGACAAGAGGAGAGGCTGTACTTGATTTGGTATTGGGAAATGAACCTGGTCAGGTGTCAGATCTCTCAGTGGGAGAGCATTTTGGAGATAGTGATCAGAATTCTATCTCCTTTACAACAGCATTGGAGAGAGAAAGGATCAGACAAGTTAGCAAAGTGTTTAACTGGAGTAAGGGGAATTATGAGGCGATCAGGCAGGAAAATGGAGGCTTAAATTGGAAAGAGGTTTTGTACGGAAGAAATGTGGCAAATTTGCAGGGAATATTTGTCTGGAGTTCTGCATAGCAACGTTCCAATGAGACAGGGAAGTTATGGTCGGTTACAGGAACCGTGGAATACAAAGGTTGTAATGAATCTAGTGAAGAAGAAAAGAAAAGCTTACAAAAGTTTCAGGGAGCTAGGTAATGTTAGAGATCTAGAAGAGTATACGGCTACTAGGAAGGATCTTAAGAAGGAAATTAGGAGAGGCGGAAGGGGTCATGAGAAGGTCTTGGCAGGCAGCATTAAGGAAAACCCCAAGACATTCTACAAGTATGTGAAGAGCAAGAGGATAAGACGTGAAAGAATAGGACCTATGAAGTGTGACGGTGGGAAAGTTTGTATGGAACCGGAAGAAATAGCAGAAATACTTAATGAATACTTTGCTTCAGCATTGACTATGGAAAAGGACAGAAAAGCTTGAGCATGTCGATATTGATAAAGAGGATGTGTTGGAGCTTTTGAAATGCATCAAGTTAGATAACTCGCCAGGACCGGATGAGGTGTACCCCAGGCTACTGTGGGAGGCGAGGGAGGAGATTGCTGAGCCTCTGGCGATCTTTGCATCCTCAATGGAGACGCGAGAGTTTCCGGAGGATAGGAGGATTGTGGATGTTGTTCCTTTATTCAAGAAAGGGAGAAGAGATAGCCCTGGAAATTATAGACCAGCGAGTCTAATCTCAGTGGTTGATAAGTTGATGGAGAAGATCCTGAGAGGCAGGATTTATGAACATTTGGAGAGGTATAATATGATTAGGAATAGTCAGCATGGCTTTGTCAAAGGCAGATCATGCCTTACGAGCCTGATTGAATGTTTTGAGGATGTGACTAAACACATTGATGAAGGAAGAGCAGTAGATGTAGTATATGTGGACTTCAGCAAGGCATTTGATAAGGTGCCCAATGCAAGGCTTATAGAGAAAGTGAGGGAGCATGGGATCCAAGGGGACATTGCTTTGTGGATCCAGAACTGGCATGCCCACAGAAGGCAAAGAATGGTTATAGATGGGTCATACTCTGCATGGAGGTCGATCACAAGTGGAATGCCCCAGGTATCTGTTCTGTGGACCCTTACTCTTTGTGATTTTTATAAATGACCTGGATGAGGAAGTGGAGGGATGGGTTGGTACGTTTGCTGATGACACACAGGTTGGAGGTGTTGTGGATAGTGTGGACGGGTGTCAGAAGTTGCAGCGAGACATTGATAGGATGCAAGACTGGGCAGAGAAGTGGCAGATGGAGTTCAACACAGATAAGTGTGAGGTTGTTCATTTTGGCAGGTTCAATAGGATGGCGGAATATAATATTAATGGTAGGACTCTTGGCTGTGTGGCGGATCAGAAGGATCTTCGGGTCCGAGTTCATAGGATGCTCAAATTAGCTGTGCAGTTTGAGGCTGTGGGTAAGAAGGCGTATGGTGTACTGGCCTTCGTCAATCGAGGAATTGCGTTTAAGAGTCATGAGGTAATGCTGCAGCTATATAGGATCCTGGTCTGACCCCACTTGGAGGACTGTGCTCAGTTCTGGTCGCCTCATTACAGGAAGGATGTGAAAGCCATAGAAACGGTGCAGAGGAGATTTACAAGGATGTTGCCTGGGTTGGGGAGCATGCCTTATGAGGCTAGGTTGAGTGAGCTCGGCTTCTTCTCCTTGGAGAGACGAAGGAAGAGTGGTGACATGATAGAGGTGTATAAGATGTTGAGAGGTATTGATTGAGTGGACAGTCAGAGGTTTTCTCCTCGGGCTGAAATGGTTGCCACAAGAGGACACAGGTTAAGGTGCTGGGGAGTAGGTACAGAGGAGATGTCAGGGGTACGTCTTTCACTCAGAGGGTGGTGAGTGCGTGGAATTGGCTGCCAGCAACGTGGTGGAGGCGAATTCGATAGGGTCTTTTGAGAGACTTTTAGATAAGTACATGGAACTTAGTAAGATAGAGGGTTACAGGTAAGCCTAGTAATCGCTAAGGTAGGGACATGATTAGGGATAGTCAGCACGGTTTTGTGAAGGGTAGGTCATGCCTCACAAACCTTACTGAGTTCTCTGAGGTGACCAAAGAGGTGGATGAGGGTAAAGCGGTTGATGTGTTGTACATGGATTTCAGCAAAGCATTTGACAAGGATCCTCATGGTAAGCTATTGCAGAAAATAGAGACGCATGGGATTGAGGGTGATTGAGTGGTTTGGATCAGGAATTGGCTCGCTGTAAGAAAACAGAGGGTGGTGGTTGATGGGAAATGTTCATCCTGGAGTTCAGTAACTAGTGGTGTACCGCAAGGATCTGTTTTGGGGCCACTGCTATTTGTCATTTTTATAAATGAGCTGGATGAGGGCGTAGAAGGATGGATTAGTAAATTTGCGGATGACACTAAAGTCAGTGTAGTTGTAGACATTGCGGAGGGAAGTGGCAGGTTACACAGGGACATCGATAAGCTGCAGAGCTGGGCTGAGAGGTGGCAAATGGAGTTTAATGCGGAAAAGTGTGAGGTGATTCACTTTGGAAGTCATAACAGGAATACAGAGTACTGGGCTAATGGTAAGATACTTGGTAGTGTGGATGAACAGAGAGATCTGGGTGTCCATGTGCTTAGATCCCTGAAAATTGGCACCCAGTTTGATAGGGTTGTTAAGAAGGCTTACGGTGTGTTACCTTTTATTGACAGAGGGATTGAGTTTCGGAGCCATGAGGTCATGCTGCAACTGTACAAAACTCTGGTGCAGCCGCACTTGGAGTACTGCGTACAGTTCTGGTCGGCGCATTATAGGAAAGATGTGGAAGCGTTGGAAAGGGTGCAGAGGAGATTTACCAGGATGTTGCTTGGTATCGTGGGAAGATTGTATGAGGAAAGGATGAGGGACTTGAGGTTGTTTTCCTTAGAGAGAAGAAGGTTAAGAGATGACTTAATAGAGGCATACAAGATGATCAGAGTATTAGTTGGGTGGATAGTGACAGCCTTTTTCCCCGGATGGTGATGGCTAACAGGAGGGGACATAGCTTTAAATTGAGGGGTGATAAATATAGGACAGATGTCAGAGATAGGTTCTTTACTCAGAGAGTAGTAAGTGTGTGGAATGCCCTGCCTGCAGCAGTAGTGGACTCGTCAACATTAAGAGCATTCAAATGGTTATTGGATAAACATATGGATGATATTGAAATCGTGTAGATTAGAGGGGCTTTAGATTGGTTTCACTGGTCGGTGCAACATCGAAGGCAGAAGGGCCTGTACTGCGCTGTAATATTCTATGTTCTATGTTCGGCACAACTTTGTGGGCAGAAGTGCCTATATTGTGCTGTAGTTTTTTATATGTTTCTATGTTTCCTCAAGGTGCTGCTTGTCTGTCCCAGTGTCCTCCTCTCACACTCTCCTTAGGGTGCTGACTGTCTGTCCTGGTGTCCCAGTGTCCACATCTCACACTCTCCTCAAGGTGCTGCTTGTCTGTCCCGGTGTCCCAATGCCCCCCCCCCCCCCACCCTTCTCACACTCTCCTCAAGTTGCTGCTGACTCTGTTTAGGTGTCCCGGTGTCCTTCTCCCACACACTCCTCAACTTACTATTGCCTCCTTACAACCTCACAATAGAAAATGCTGAGAAAGTTTGATGTGAAGCCTCTTGATCAGGTTGTTCTGTGCGTGACACTGAGAGATAGTTCTATGTGAAGTCTCTTGCTCAGATTGCACTGTACATAAGGCTCAGAGATGGTTCTGATTACTCGAGCTAAGACTGTACTGTACGTAATACGGAGATACTTCTATCTGATGACTCTATCTCAGACTGTACCTCACGTAATGCTGAGAGATTGATCTGTGTGAAGTCCCTTACTAACGTTGTTCTGTAAATAAGCTGTCCATAAAATCGGCTCCAGCTTGAATGTAACTATCTATATCAATCCAGATTAATGTTAACTTCATCTAAAACCCACAACCATGATAACCATAAGACAATAAGTTATAGGAAGAGAATTAGGCCATTAGGCCAATCGAGCCTGCTCCACCAGTCAATTCTGACTGATACGTTTCTCAGACCCATTCTCTCGCTTTTTCCCCGTAACCTTTGATCCCTTTACCAGTCAAGAACCTATCTATCATTTTCTTAAATACACTGAATGGCCTGGCCTCCACAGCCTTGTGTGGCAATGAATACCACAGATTCCCCCGCCGGCTGAAGAAATTCCTCCTCATCACATTTCTAAAGTAAGAAGTCTCACAACAGCAGGTTAAAGTCCCACAGGTTTATTTGGAATCACGAGCTTTCGAAATGCTGCCCCTTCATCAGGTGAGTGGACAACTGATGTTGTGTGACTTCTTACTGTGCCCACCCCAGTCCAACGCCAGCATCTCCACATCATAATTCTAAAGTGTCGTCCCTCTAAAGGTTGTGCCCTCGTGTCCTCGTCTCTCCTTCGAATAGAAAAACCTTCCCCAAGTACACTCTATCCAGGTCTTTCATTATTTAGTACATTTCAATGACATCCCCGTCCTCATCCTTCCAAACTCCATCGAGTACAGACCCAAAGTCCTCAGACACTCCTGATGCATTAAGCCTTTCATTCCCCAGATTATGGACCTGCTCTGGACCCTCTCCAAGACCAGCACAGTTTTCCTTCGATACAGGGCCCAAAACTGCTGACAATACTCTGATTGTGGCCTGACCAGAGTCTTATATACCCTCACCAGTACATCCCTGCTTTTCTATTCTCGCCCTCTGGAAATAAACGCTAACAGAGGGACCTCTGTTATATAGAATGAATATTGAAAGATTTACAACCTGGCCCTACCTTATTTCCAACTTATTTCCATACCTCCCTGACCCTCAACAACCCATCTAGGCTGTAACTGTTCTAAATTGGGTACAAAAAAGTGTTGGATTGAACAGGGTTAAGCGAAGCTGTTTGTTAAGTGACTGTAATTGATGTGAGTCTCCATGGATCCGATTAGTGTGCCTACAGGGATTTCCCTCTTCTATTAATAAGGGATTCCGTTCAATTTGTTGTCCCATTCAGTCAGCGGGAGCGACAACTGCGACACGAACAGAGATCAGCGGTTGTGGAGAGAGAGGAAGGGAGAGGAGAGATCAGAATCTTGGAGCAATGGTTTGGAATCTTCCAACAATGGATCAGAATCTGGGAACAATGGAATGGAATGTTCCAACAATGGATCAGAATCTGGGAACAATGGATTGGAATGTTCCAATTAAGAACAGGAGTTTATTCTATTGGATTTCTGAGTTTACTGCAGATGGTTGGTGGATACCATCGATTCGGTTTCAAATTCTACTGTTTGTGATTCAATGCTTTTACTATCCCCTCTTGGCGATTGTTGGTGTTCCGGGTAAGTCCCTGGCTGGAATTGTACCGGCCCAACCGCCACGGGAATCAGAGCGGGCGAGGGGCGGAGCATGGGAAGGTCTGTTGAACATGGGCAGGATTTTGCAGCTTTGGGAAGACTGAGGCTGTGAAGTCCCGTCCCCTGTGTTTAGTTCCTAATTCTACAAAGGCTGTTTAACTGTATTGATTTTCTCGTCATTTACTGTACCCGGTTTGCTGCTCTTGTTTCTGTTGAATCGCTGTATCCAGTTGTTAATTAATTCAGCCACTGACAATTGTCTCAGTGTCTATGGGCTAGGATGTCTTCTGTGTGCTGTGATTTTCCATAGACATATGACCTCAAACACTCTTCCCTCGTGAGTTAAATATTGAGCCAGAATTCGTTTTACCCTCTTCATGTAACACCAGTTCACTGCTAATCACCCACCCAGTCACCAGAACGCAGAATCCATTTTATTGGTCATGTGTGCACAGCAAGATCTCACTGAGAGAGAACATGTTTTGTAAAGTTTATTCACTAGTGTCACAAATATGAGAACATTAACATTGCACTGAACGAACTGAAAGTCCCCAAGTCGCCACACTCCAGCGCCTGTACACTGACGGAGAATTTAGCATGGCCAATGCACCTAACCAGCAGAACTTTCAGAATGTGGGAGGAAACGGGAACACCAGGAGGAAACCCACGCAGGCACAGGGAGAATGTGCAGAATCTGCACAGACAGTGGCCAAATCTGGAATTGAACCAGGACCTCTGGTGCTGTGAGGCAATAATGCTATCCCCTGTGCCACCGCAAGCTCTCCTCGAGCAACAGGAACACAAACACACAGACACACCCAAACACACATACATTAATACATACATTTGTTGGTAGAAGCAATCAGATTTTAACAATTACTCCCACTTACACACAAATTAAAGAATAGGACAACGCATACTTAGGAACACTCGTACGGTGCTCTCTTGCTCACACACACACGCATATGGCACAGACAGTATACACACACATACACGCGGTGGGGGAGGTGGCGGGTTTACAACTACTCCCAGCCCATTGATGGCAGGGTGAGCAGTAAAACTGCGTGACAGCCTAGAACTCAGTTCCACGCCCGATTTCCCGCCTCTTGCAACCTTTACCGGCAACGGATACACAGCGGATTCAGTCTCCTGCCCATTTCTGGCGAGTGGCTGAATAAATTATTGAAATTTATTTTAAAACAAATTTAAATAAAATTAGCGAGCCTGGGATGGAATTATGCGGCACACTTGTCTTTGCGCCTTCTCCGGGAGAGGTTGTGTCCGGTGAGGAAAACAGCTGGTTCACATGTACGCGGACGTGTCGTGATGGCCTCGCCGATAGAACCGAAGGCCAATGAGGACACCAGGCAAGGTCGAGAGCAATGGTAGGTGCCACTTGGGCAATGCCCACCGGACAGTACCAGGGAATGGGGCATGAGATGGCGGGGTCTACAGGAGCGGAGCCTGAAAGTATCCGGGCCTACACTGAACGTAGTTGCTTTGTGGTAGAGCGTCCCGTTACCACTCTGCACGCTGTCTGTGCGGTGGGGTGGTCCCCGCTGCCACTCTGAACGTGAGTGGTGGGGTAGGGAGGGGGACACCACTGGCTCTCTGCATGCACGGTGGGATAGGGAGCCGGCATCGCTGCCTCTCTGCATGCACAGTGGGGTAGGGAGGGGGCATCGCTGCCTCTCTGCATGGACAGTGGGGTCGAGAGGGGGACTTGCTGCCTCTCCGCATGCACAGTGGGTAGGGAGCGGGTCTCGCTGCCTCTCTGCATGCACAGCCGGTTAGGGAGGGATGCATCACTGCCTCTCTGCATGCACAATGGGTAGGGAGCGGGTCTCGCTGCCTCTCTGCATGCACACTGGGTTGGGGACGGGTCTCGCTGCCTCTCTGCATGCACAGTGGTGTAGTGAGGGGGTCGCAATGCCTCTCTGCATGCACAGTGGGGTAGGGAGGGGGTCTCGAAGCCTCTCTGCATGCACAGTGGGGTAGGTAGGGAGGCCTTGCTGCCTCTCTGCATGCATATAGGGGTAGGGAGGGGGTCTCGCTGCCTCTCTGCATGCACAGTGGGGTATGGAGGGGTCTCGCTGCCTCTCTGCCTGCGCAGTGGGGTATAGAGGGGGTCTCACTGCCTCTCTACATGCACAGAGGGGTAGGGAGGGGGACTCACTGCCTCTCTGCATGCACAGTGGATTAGGGAGGGGGCCTCGCTGCCTCCCTTCATGCACAGTGGGTTAAGGATGGGGGTCTCGCTGCCTCTCTACATGCACAGTGGGGTTGGGAGGGAGGCCTTGCTGCCTCTCTGCATGCACATAGGGGTAGGGAGGAGGCCGCGCTGCCTCTCTACATGCAATTGGTGTGGGGGAAGGGGCAGGTGATTTGTCCGGGTGGTGGGGGTGGGACCTATACCCGGTCAGGGTCTGACCATGAAGAGCTGCGGCCCCCGCACTATCTGGGGGCAACTGCTATGTTGAAGCTCGCTGCAGCAGCAGAGAGCTGACAGATGTCTCTCTCAGACCAGGCAGCTCACTGCTGGCTGCAATTGCACATTTGCAACCACACAGGTTTGGTACATTGTCGGTATTCCAGCCAGCGCTGTTATAGCTGCAAGTGATGGGGCCACTGCTGTGGGTGGTCTAACAGTCATCGAGTTTTAGCAGCACAAAATGAGGCCCTTCGGCCCATTGTGTCTGAACTGGTCATCAAACACCTATCCAATTGAATCCCATTTCCCAGCACTCGATCCACAGCCTTGTCTGCTCTGGCATTTGAATTGCTGACCTAAATGCCTCTTGTGGTTGTTCCCGCTTCTACCATCCTTTCAGACCCTGAGCTGCAGATCCCAGCACCCTGTGGATGGAAACATTTTTCCTCAAATCCACACAAAAATCTGCCCTTTACCTTAAAGCCACGCCCCTCTGGTTATTGATACCTCTACTGAAGAGAAAAAGTTTCTTCCTATCTGTGTGCAGCATAATTTTGTACATATCACTCGGTCTCCCCCCCTCCCTCCTGAAAGCACCCCCCATCACCACCCGCTCCAGCCGTCTCTGCTCTAACGTAAAAAACCCAACCTAACCAGCCTCTTCTCATAGCTGAAATTCTCCAGCCCAGGCAGCATCCTGGTGAATCTCCTCTCCACCTCCAGTCTCCAGTGCAATTATATCCTTCCTCTGGTATGATGACCAGAGCTATACACAGTACTCTTGCTCTGGTCTAACCAGCATTTTATACACTTCCATCATAATCTCCCCGCTCTTATATTATAATCTGCGGTTGCTAAAGGCAAGTATCCTACATGTCGTCTTAACCATCTCATCTACCTTTCTTGCTGCTGTTAGCGATCTGTATATACGCACCCCAAATTCATTCTGGTCCTCTGCACTTCCTCACACTCGTCCAGACATGGTGCATTTCCTTGCTCTGATAGTTGTCCCAAATGCATCGCCTCACATTTTTCAGGTGTAAAATACATTTGGCTATTTGAACAGCCTTTCAGTTTCCTCAGCACGGTGGCATAGTGGCTAGCACTGCTGCCCCACAGCGCCAGGGAGCGTATTCGATTTCTGGTTTTGGACCATATCTGTGTGGAATTTGCACATTCTCCCCGTGTCTGCATGGGTTTCCTCCGGGTGCTCCAGTTTCCTCCCACAGTCTGAAGACTTGTGGGTTAGATGGATTGGCCAGGAGATACTGGACTTAGTGTCAGGGAGAATTGCTTGGGTAAATGCATGGCATTATGGGGATATCGCCTGGGTGGGATTGTGCTCAGTGCAGACTAGACGGGCCGAATGGCCTCCTTCTGCACTGTAGGATTCTATTTTTCCTGCAGTCTAAGGCCTTCCTCCTTCATATTTACCACACCAGCATTTTTTGTATCATCTGCGAACTTACTCATCATACCTCACACATTCATGATTAGACCATCAATGTGCACTACAAACAGCAAGGGACGCAGCGTCGATCCCTCTGGAACCCTAATGGACACAGGCTTGCAATCACAAAAGCAACCTTCGACCATCACCCTCTGCCTCCTGCCACTCAGCCAAATTTGGATGTAATTTACCAAATTGCCCTGGATCAAATCGGCTTTCACTTGCTTGTTCACTCTCCCATGTGGAATTAGTCTAAAGCTTTCCTGAAGTCCATGCAGACTACATCGGCTGCGCTTCACTCATCTACTCATCCAGCCACGTCCTCAATATATTGCAGCGAATTGTTAGACGTGCTCTCCCCTGACAAAGCCATGCTGACTATTGGATAATTGCTTGGGTAAATGCATGGGGTTCAGGCGATATCGCCTGGGTGGGATTGTGCTCAATGCAGACTCGATGGGCTGAATGGCCTCCTACTGCACTGTAGGATTCTATGATTCCTGTAATTCCTCCTCAATATTTACCACACCACCAATTTTTGTATCATCTGCAAACTTACTGATCACACCTCACACATTCATTTCTCGACCATCAATGTACACTACAAACAGCAAGGGACCCAACATCGATCACTGTGGAACCCCACTGAACACAGGCTTGCAGTCACAAAAACAACCTTCCACCATCACCCTCTGCCTCCTGCCACTCAGCCATTTTGAATATAATTTACCAAATTGACTTGGTTCCAATCGGAATCACTTCCTTGTTCAGTCTCCCATATTTGTCAAAAGCTTTTCTGAAGAACACGTAGACTACATGGACTGCACTTCCCTCATCTCCTCATCCAGTCACCTCCTCAATATATTCCAGCGAATTGTTAGACATGATCTCCCCCTGTCAAAGAAATGCTGACTATTGTTCATAAATCCTTACCTCTCGAAGTGGAGATTAATTCTGTCCCTCAGATTGTCTTCCAATCATTTCCTGACAACGGATATGGTGATGATGATGTATTGGGCGTGATCGTTTTGCCTCCACATCACCTTGCAGGATGGCAGTATGGCACAGTGGTTAGCACTGCTGCCTCACAGAATCAGGGACCCTGGTTCAATCCCATCATCACGAGTGAAGCTTTTTTTTAACTTTGAAACCAGCTCCATTGTCACATCTCGCCTGTTGGGATGTTTCCTATTCCAAGAACGTGTGGTGTTTCTCTGGAAAGGATCCACTTTGAGCAAGTCCAGTTTCTCACAGCTCCCCAGTGTCCACATTGAGCCTTGTAAATTCATTCTCGATCACAGCAGTCCCGTGTACCTCATCAACCTGCATAAGCTCATTGGTAAGGCCAGGGCAAATCGTACTGATGTTCCAGCTTGAGATGTGAAAGACTGATTTGATTTGTGTTGATTTATTATTTTCACATGTATTAGTATACAGTGAAAAATATTGTTCCTTGAGTGCTATCCAGACAAAGCATATGGTACATAGAGAAGGAGAGAGTGAAGAACGCAATGTTGCAGTCATAGTAGTAAAAAATCATCTTGATGCGATGTAGGTCCATTCAAACGCCTGATGGCAGCAGAGAAGAAGCTGTTCTTGAGTTGGCAGCATGATAGCACAATGGTGAGCACTGCTATCTCACAGGGACCCTGAGTTCGATTCCCGGAGTGGATCACTGTCTGTGCGGAATTTGTACATTATTCATAGGTCTGCATGGGTTTCTCCGGATGCTCTGGTTTCCACCCACAGTCCAAAGATATGCAGGTTAGGTTGATGGGCCATGCTAAATTGCCCATTAGGGTCCCGGGATATGAATGTTAGAGATATTATCAGGGTACATATGGGACATAGGAGATAGGACATGGGTGGGATAGTTCGGTGCAGACTCAATGAGCCGAATGGCCTTCTGCACTGTAATGTTTCAATAATTCTATGAGTCAGTTAGCACATGTCCTCAGACCTTTTCTTCTTAGTTTCCGATGGAACAAGTTGGAAGAGTTTATCTCCGTGTTGCGTGGGGTCCTTAATTAGGCTGGCTGCTTTTCCGAGGCAGCGGGAAGTGTAGACAGTATCAATTGGTGGTTTGAGTGATGGACTGGGTTCCATCCATGAAGCATTGAAGTTTCTTGCGGTCTTGGACAGAGCAGGAGCCATACCAAGCTGTGATACAACGAGAAAGAATGTTTTCCATGGTGCGGCTCTAAAAGTTGGAGAGAATCGTAGCTGACATGTCAATTGTCCTTAGACCTCAGAGGAAGTAGAGGCGTTGGTAGGCTTTCTTAATTATAGGATCGTCATGGAGGGACCAGGATAGATTGTTGGTGATCTGGACCCATAAAACCTTGATGTTCTCGACCATTTGAACTTCATCCCTTTGCTGTAGAAAGGGACATGTACTCCACTCTGCTTCCTGAAGTCGATGATATCTCCTTTACTTTGTTGACATTGGGGAAGAGATTATTGTGATCGCAGCAGATCACCAGATTCTCTATCTCTTCCCTGTTCTCAATCTCATTCTTGTTTGAGATCCAACCCACTGCAGTGCTGTCATCAGCAAACTTGGAAACCGAGTTGGTGGGGAATTTGGCCACACAGTCATCGGCGTATAAGGAGTATAGTAAGGGGCTGAGGGCACAGCCTTGTGGGGCACCGCTGTTGAGGATGTTTGTGGAGGAGGTGTTGTTGCCTGTCCTTATTTATTGCTGACTGCGCGTCAGGAACTTCAGGATCAAATTGCAGAGGCAGAACCCGAACCCGAGGACACGGATTTTGGAGATGGGTTTCGGAGGAATAATGGTGTTGAAGACTGAGCTGTAGTCGATAAACATGAGTGTGTGTTACAAGGTTGACTCTGGGGCCAGGGAGATGGTGGCTGTGGACCTGTTGTGGAGGTAGGTGAACTGTCGTGTATCCAGGCAATCTGGGAGGCTGGAATTGATTCATGCCATGACTAATCTTTTGATGCATTTCATAATATTGAATGTCAGAGTCACCGGACGATAGTCATTAAGGCAGGCTGCTTGGCATTTCTTTGGTACCGGCCTTGGTTTGAGTTTTTCTCACCTCGTGCATAGATTAGCAACTTTCCTACTGAGAGAGGACTCACAAATCTTCAGTGGTCCTGTAGGCCATAGTGGAAAAGCAGCAAACTCACTGGGCACTATGGACGGTAGCTATTCTCTGAACCCTGAAGCTTTCTCCCACTTTTGAAAGCAAACCCTGATACCTGTGTTCAGTGCCAATCGAGTGTGAGATTACTGTTTACATAGAACATAGAACAGTACAGGCGCTTCGGCCCACGATGTTGTGCCGAACCTTTTCCGAAACCAAGATCAAGCTATCCCACTCCCTATCATTCTGCTGTGCTCCATGTGCCTATCCAATAACTGCTTGAAAGTTCCTAAAGTGTCCGACTCCACTATAACAGCAGGCAGTCCATTCCACACCGAACCACTCTCTGAGTGAAGAACCTACCTTGTACACCCCTCCTATATCTTCCACCACGAACCTTATAGTTTTGCCCCCGAGTAACAGCTACATCCACCCGAGGAAATAGTCTCTGAACGTCCACTCTACCTCTCCCCCTCGTCATCTTATAACACTCTATTAAGTCTCCCGTCAGCCTCCTCCGCTCCAGAGAGAACAGCCCTAGCTCCCTCAACCTTTCCTCATAAGACCTACCCTCCCAACCAGGCAGCATCCTGGTAAATCTCCTTTGCACTCTTTCCAGTCGCTATCTCCAAAGTGCTCTCCCACAACCAAATCTAACACTTGGTTTCTTCCTGTGTTGTGCGAATGGTGGCCACGATGCTGCTGTCTCCTCTCCAGGGTACAGTCCTGAGTAAGTATAATAGAGATTCTGAACTGTCGATGCATCAGGATCTCCCTCTGCCAACTGTTATTATTGTCCAGAGAAAGAAGGGTGAAACCAGCACTGTTTAGTACCACCTCTGCTGCAGGGGTTGTCAGTAAGCTGTCTGAGAGACGACAGATTACCATCTACAGGACTCCACTTTGGATTTTCTGACAGGGTTCACCCCCTCAGCCTTCTTACCCTCCAAACCCCCCACAAGGTAGAGGGGCTATGTACCTATAACTGAGTGAGGGTCAATGTTGTGGACTCCCCGAAAAACTCTCACTCAAGTGTATACCATTGTGTCCCTGCCATGTAGCAGCACGGTGACACAGTGGTTAGCACTGCCGACTCTCAGCATCAGGGACCTCGGTTCAGTTCCAGGCTTGGGTGTGTGGAGTTTGGACCTTCTCCCCGTGTCTGCGTGGGTTTCCTCTGGATGCTCCTCTTTCCTCTCACACTGCAAAAGATGTGCTGGATTTGAAAAAAAATCGATTTAATTCAGTGTGTGTGTACATTTTTTAAAATTTTAACCCGTCCTCAGTCTAAATGGCAATTTCTTCCCATGAATTATATCTAATTTCATTCTTTATTTCCCTTCCTGACAGTGAACATAATCACAATTGTGACACTGACGAGCAGAAATTGTGGTCTGTCCAAATGTGTGACTCGTTACCTGGTGGCCATGTCAGTGGGGGATCTGCTGGTCGTTATCCTCGACCTGATATTCAGACACATTCCCATTCTTTATCAGGAAGAATTTGATTTCCTGCGCTCGCTCCCCGTGTGTAACATCCACGCCGTCCTGCTTTATGCAGCCACTGACTGTTCTGTCTGGTTCACCGTCACTTTCACCTTTGATCGATTTGTGGCCATTTGCTGCCCCAAGCTGAAAAGTAAATATTGCAGTGAGAAATCGGCGGCTGTGGTTCTAGGAACAGTGACGGCGCTGAGCTGTTTAAAGAACATTTTCTGGTATTTTATGTTATTAAATAGATATTGGCTGCTGAACGACCCCTGGTTTTGTGATGTCACAGTGGAGGTTTTGGAATCTCCGGTCTGGGGAACAATCGAGTTCCTCCACAACATTCTGACCCCGACTGTCCCATTCGTCCTGATTCTGCTGCTCAACGCTTTCACCGTCAGACACATTTTAGTGAGCAGCAGAGCCCGCTGGAGACTACGGGCTCACAGCACTGGGGAGAATCCCAGAGATCCAGAGATGGAGAGTCGCAGGAAATCCATCATTTTGCTGTTTGTTATCTCAGCCAATTTCATCCTCTTGTGGTCGACATTAATGGTTTATTCTATATGGGGTCGAATGTACTATTTGGGCTTCCGGTTGATATGGTTAGATTATTTTGTCATGGAATTGGGCTTCATGCTGCAACTCACAAGTTGCTGTACAAATACTGCCATTTATGCTGTGACACAGATTCACTTCAGACAGCAGCTAAAAAATCTACTGAAATATCCCTTTACAATTCTTAAACTCATAAAACCCTGAGAGGAAACTACAACCAAGAGACCCCTGACTCTTCCTGTTGTAATTTCAAACTATAAATCACTAAACAGCCTCACAGAGATAGAAAGAGTGAGAGATAGAGAGAGAGAAAGAGAGAGGGCAGTGATAGCATCAGTGAGAGTGATAGAGAGACAGAGATTGACAGAGAGAGGGAAGGGCAGAAAGACATGGAGAGCAACAGATTTTGAAAGAGTTTCTAACAAATACAGGGAAAGAAACAGAGACAGAGAGAAAGAACAGAGATAGAGAGAGACCCTCACAGAGTGAGAGAGACAAGGATAGAGAGTGGGGGAAATGGCGTGGGAGATATACAGGGAATGAAAAAGGGAGACAGAGGAAGATAAATTGGAGGTTGTAATAAAAGAGGGAGAGGGAGACGAAGGTGAAACGGGAGACAAAAAGTGAGGCAGAGGGAATTAGCCAGAGACAAAGAGAAACATAGATATAGAGACAGGCAGCGGGAGCGAATGGGAAAGAGTGAGACTGAAAGAGTACAATGGACACAGCAAGAGCAAGAGACAGAGCAAAGTACAGAGAGAAAGAGAGGGACAAATAAGTAAAAGGGGGACAGAGACAGAGCGGGTGGAGAGTGAGACTGAGAGGGTTCAGGAGAGACAGAGGAAGAGGGCAGACAGCAGGAGACTGGGAGATGCGGACAGACATAAAGAGACAGAGAGAAACATCGAGAGAGACAGAGGCACAGAGAGACACAGAAACACAGAAAGAGGGAGAGACATATTTAATTACTTTAATGATAACAATCAGGTGGAGTTATTGGAATACGAGCTCTCTGATTGAGACAGTTAATGCTGTCCAATCCGGGAGCCCTGCAGATGTATATAATATGGTGTGTCCAGGTTACCGGAATTTAGGGTGTGTACACTCTGGGTGTGGATGTGATGGACTGGTTGTTTTATCACTGGACTGTTAATACAGAAACTCAGCTAATGTTCTGGGCACCCGGGTTTCAATACCGTCACGGCAGATGGTGGAATTTTAATAAATATATCTGGAGTTTAGAATCCGCTGGTGACCATAAAAAACATTGTCGAATTTCGGAAAAACCAATGTCCCAGGGAAGGAAATCTGTCGTCCTTACGTGGTCAGGCTTAAAGGTGACTCCAGGGCCACAGCAATGTGGTTGACACTTAATTGGCCTCTGAACATGGGCAACTAGGAGGCCGAGTCGCGATGATAGGTGCCTTCAGTTGGCTACAATTAACAGACACTTGTCGTATCACCAATGGAAGAGACAGTAATCATGAAGGTTTTCAAAACTTTCCCAGTGGCAGCCAAGAATATTTGGCTGTGGATGCAAAATTCCTGAATAAACTGAAGCAGCTCGTGCTGATGGGGGAAAAAAAGCCCGTTACAACCTGAATTGCACCCATATTGGAGTGGCAGAGAGCAGCTGACTGTGGAAGATGACATACGCCTTTGGGGTTCAAGAGTCTCATCCTGAGCCAGGTTCACAATCCCATCGTGGCTGAACTTCATCATGGCCACCCAGGAGTGACAAACTGAAGATGCTCCACATTGCCATGGCTGGTGGCCATGTATGCATAAAGATATTTGCTCTTGGGTCAGTGTTGGCAATATCAACAAGGCAGAACTATCACCAGTCACTACTCTTCAGACTTGGGAATGGCTGGGACGGCCGTAGACGTGGCTGCACATCGACAGTGCCGGTCTGCTCATGGGGTCAATGTTCCTGGTAATGATAGATGCTGATTCAAAAGGATGGCCGCACAGAGGTTGAGTTAATCAAACACAAGGACATGAGTGGAGAAACTTCACGCCTCTTTCTTGACACCTGGGATCCCACAGGTGTTTGTTCCTGAAAATGGATCGCCCTTCATCAGTCAGGAATTTGCGCTTTACATGAAGTTGAACAGAATTTGACATCTTAGGACAGTATCAAATAACCCATCATCCAACGGCCTGGTAGAAAGAACGGCCCAAACCTGTCAAAGCAGGTTCATAAAAACCAGCCCACTGCCTCATTGGACACCAAACCATCCAGATTCATCTTCAATTACAGGACGACCCCCCCCCCCCCCCCCGCCACCCCTTTAACAACTGGAATAGCCCCAGCAGAGTTGCTCATGGGAAGATCGCTCCACCCAAAGTTAAGTCTGATCTGATCTTCCGAGGCGGGAGTTGACACCCAGTGCCATTCCCACCAACCGGGCGAGGCACTTAAAGGCAGTTGATAGGTTATCAGAAAAGAATCATGGCAATGGATCCACGTGGTTATGAGGCGCGAAATAGGACCAGTTTCCTATCATGTCCGCTTGGGAGATACCATTCTATGGGAATACTTCAATCATCTACAATCCATGAAACCACAAGCCATGCAGGAAAAATCAATTCCCAGCACACCGGGAACTTTGTAAAGAATTACAGGCACTCCAGCTACTGCTCTCCACCTCCGCTACTGGGAACTTCGGAGTCTGCAATGGACTCAGCAGGCTTAGCCTCTCGACCACATTGTCACCCGGTAAACGGAACTCGGGCCACAACGCTCATGACGGAAGAGGTGAATTCCGGTCTGCTGAACGCCACTCACATCCCAGGCTGAGCAGGAGAAACCAGACGCAGCATTGAAACTCCAAAAAAAGAGTTCCAAGGCAGTCAGCCCTCGGTGGTTACTCAGACCAAGAGGGGGAGGGGTGTAGTGACTTCCGACAGGTTCATGAGTTGGACATGCGCAAAAATAAACGACCGAACTGAGGCCTGTGAAATCTGCCCACTCAGGGAGCTCCACAGAGTGCAAGCTGCAGAGAGTGAAGCATTGAGATTTGGGGTAAGTGTGGGAGTTTAGGGAAGTGGCTGGAGATGTATTGCTGTGTCTTGTGTCCCTTACTACCGGCCCCTTACGACCAGGTCCAGTGCGAGCAGGTGTAACCCAGACATTACAGTTCAGAATGTGATGTGAGCAGATGGGTTTATCGAGACTTTCAAAGAACAAAGAACAATACAGCACAGGAACAGGCCCTTCGGCCCTCCAAGCCCGTGCCGCTCCCTGGTCCAAACTAGACCATTCTTTTGTATCCCTCCATTCCCACTCCGTTCATGTGGCTATCTAGATAAGTCTTAAACGTTCCCAGTGTCCCCGCCTCCACCACCTTGCCTGGCAGCGCATTCCAGGCCCCCACCACCCTCTGTGTAAAATATGTCCTTCTGATATCTGTGTTAAACCCCCCCCCCCCCTTCACCTTGAACCTATGACCCTTCGTGAACGTCACCTCCGACCTGGGGAAAAGCTTCCCACCGTTCACCCTGTTGTAGGGAAATATCCCTTACCAGTGCAGAATAGAAGTTGAGTCGCAAATCAAGGTTCAAAGCGTGTCTTTATTGTACAATTACTGGGATCCCAGGGAGACCCCCGTAGCCAGCTCAGAAACAGTGGCTTGGCCACGTTGATCTCAATTAAATCACATCAGCTCTGGATCTTTATAGGGATCCAAAATTCGCGCGGGAACATTTGATTATGCCTTTTTTTACACAATGTATAAAGTGGTCTGTCAGTTTCAAAAGTCCCTAGGAAGTTTCATGGATTAGCATTTGTATGGTGTGTGTTCGTGTTAATGGGATTACTTGGTCCTGCCCCGGTGTCTAAATGCGTTTCCCATTACTATCTCTATGTGTCCTCTTATTTAAATTGGTCCTATTGTTCCGTGTCTGTGTTTCCTGCTTGTGAGATTGAGTGTTAATGTCATCCTGTCCTGTTGGGTGTCTGGGGTATTTCATTCTTAACCTTTTATCCTTATCTCTTAGTTTATCAGATTTTTATGTCTGCTTTGGCCGAATTGGTAATATTTCAGTGATAGCTTGGTTTTGATAACCCACTCTCTGTCTCGTTTCATAGGGATCTTGATCTTCCTTGGCCAGTTTAAAATGCAGCTATGCGCTGTTGCTAGGCAGATTAGGGATCTTCCGTAGTTTCTGAAATTCGTGAGTCTCTCAGCTGTGCAGGGGGAGACCCGATCGAATATCCATCCGGGGGTGCCCCTCTGCATTGTTGGCCCGTTATGAGTGGTGCCAATTAGTCCAATAAAAATATGTTTGATGATACAAATATGGTTTTCTGGAAAATTTCCTCCTTCAGTCCCTCCTCTCGTCCAGGGGGTGCCATTCATGGCTGACCCCCCATGGACGACCTTCAGAGGAACAGTGATTTGTACAGCTGTTGTCCTTGCCGTTGTTCCTCCTCTTCTGGGTCGTTGTTAAGTTCTTGCATCTGGATACTGGCAGTGGGTAGCATTCTTGATGTAATATTTGCACATATCACTTTAATACAGGTTAGGCCAAGGCAGAGTGTGAACAGGATGGCTACTACTAGGATCAATCCCTTCATAATATATGCTCCCCAAACTGTGTTAAACAGCCATCCTAACCACCCACCAGTCCCTGTTAACCCCTGTTTAAAGTTATCCAATTGCTTTTGTATCCCGGACATGGCTGCTGTTATGTTTAGTGTCTCGTCGTGTACGTATGTGATGCATTTTTCCTTGATGATGGTGCATACCCCCCCTTGTCTGGCTAGCTGATAGTCCACCGCATATCTCGTTTGTTGTGTGTATAGTCTGAGTTCTGCGAGTTCTTGGTCAATTGCGCCTAATGCTTGTAGGGTGTTGTTTCCTAAAATGGTCAGTCCACATATGAAGAAGTTCCTATTACTGGCACTGATCACCCCTGCGGCGCCTCCCAGGGATAGTGTCCCCAGAAATCCATATCCTAAAGAAGACCCTAGTGTGACAGGGGCCTGCCAGTCGGAGCAAAATTCTGCGCTGATGGCCCTGGTCACTATGCGTTTCTGGACATGCCCTTCACTTGGGCATGGAACCGTGAGAGGTCTGATTGTCCCTACGGAAAAGAACCTTGGAGGCCTGTCTGTGGCCGTCATATATACATTTTTAAATAAAAACACGTACCCGTCTTTAACCCGATAACATGCATTACCCCGGGGTCGTTTGACCGCATGGCCCCATCTTGTGGAACCTTCCCTCCCCCTGGACTGTCCACTTGATTGTACCTCTTGGTGAGAATCAAATGGATATGTCCCTGAGGCTGAGCTTACGTGGGTGCTGTTGCACTTGCCACACATAAGCTGCCTACCCGCGGTGACTGCAATGCATTTTTGTTGCTTGCAGTCACAAGTGAAGTGTCCTTCCCGGACCCGGCACTCCTGGAGAGCACAATGTGCCTCAGCGCACGAATCATTTTTAGGGACAAAGGCATGCACGCACCCCCATCCCTCTCCCTTAAAACATTGTGGGTAGTTCCCATGTGTCTCCTCCGGTTGGGGTCCCGTCCCCCTTAGAATTCCCGGCTCAGTGAGCTCTACACACCTTCCTTGTATCCCTTGCTTAAAGTACCCAATATGTTCTTTGCAGGGTGCCCCCGATGTGTCAATAGTGAATAACTCTTGTGGGAGCCACCCTGGTGTTGCGATGAATAGGGAGTTTACTGATCGCGCTGAGGGGTAACAAGCGGTCCTATTCCCATAGATCTGGATGTGTGTTTTCAGGAATAGGTTTCCTTCCATGATTGGTGGTTCTGCTCCCCTAACCCCCATATGTTGGAGTGTATTTACAATGGTCAGGGTTATTATCAGATATGTCCCTGTTCCCATATCGCTCTTTTTTTTTCAACAGTATTTTACAATTACAGTATATACAGAAAATAAACAGGCAATTAAATTAAAAGTAGTTGGTTCCGACGTCTTGATAGTAGATCTGGTCCTGGTTCCTGTTGAAGTTGAATGAGCAAAACGGTATTTTTTTAGTTCATTTGTCCTCATATAGTTTTAATTGGGTCCAGTGTTTCCAGACCCCCTGTCCCCTTATATCTATACAGGCACAGGTATCTCCGCTAATAATGACCTCGTAAGGTCCGTGCCATCTTGGGGCAAATCCTGGTTTTGCAGGAAGCACTTTTGTTAATACCCGGCTCCCGGCTTTTGGGACTTCTGGTAATATTTCTGAGTCCCCCTCTGCGTCGACCTGTGCCTGATTAGAAATTACGGACCGGCGCATCCCCTTCAATTGGGTGCTAAGGTCTCGGATGTATTGTCGGATACATCCATTCATTTGTATGTAGTCTTATCAAAAGACATCGCTTTCCCCATTAAAATCACATGCCATACAGTTCCGATCTTTATATGAGTACTCTTACACTATCTCTAATTTGATCATTTGTTTGCGTGCAAGCGCTACACCACAGTACTTCACAAAATAATTATGTCTTTATCAATGCCCAATATAGTATATGAATATATCATACAAAGTTGGTTAAGGCTTTTCAGGATTTGATGTTATTCTTGTGTCTATATGGCAGTGCTATACTGTATAATAAAAATAATCAAGCGGCAGTTGTATCATACCACTTTACACATCGTACCCGTGATATCCAAACCCTTTTAATTTAAGCCGTTTCTTTTTTTTTAAACTGAGCTCCAGATCGAAACCCCCGCACTCTAGGAAAAGTAACAGGCGCCGAATCAAAATCAAAGCAGGTACAATACATACCAGTTATTTAATTAGGAACATTTTGGTTTCTTAACTGGCTAGGTTTTAAGCTTTGCAGTGCTTTTATATTTGGCAAACCTTGAACCTTGATGGCTCATGAAATTCCGACGGCAGTACATAATTTTAAACTAGTTCAGAATACTAAACTATCTGACGTTCGCAAATCGCGATATTCTGCGATTAATACTGTATTTCACTGACTTGATACACTTTAAACTAATTCATAGACCTCAGTCTTTTGTTCCTGCTTTTCTACCTTTCCACAAAATAACTTATTTTCTTCTCTTAACCCCTCAACTAACTCTTATAATTTCTACTTCAAGACAAAGGAAAGAGCACATGCTTCCTTCCAAGGTTTAAATCCTTTCTTAACATTAAAACAAACAACAACAAAGCATCCACGCAACCACTTTGTTTAAACACACACACACACACATGGAAGCTTCCAAAAGTCATTCCACAGTACATCCTTTTTCATTCAAACTTATCATTTCAGACTGGGATGAGTGTAAAACATTCAAAGAGAATACTGAACATTGATTAAGACAATCGCTTTTATTCTTCTTTCTTCCAAACTGTAATTGACTCAAAGCAGAAGTAAATTCAAGAAATCCTATCACTTGAATCTTTACAGTTTTAACACTCTCCCAGCCCCCCTGAGGCTAAACCAAGGTGCAATGTACTGCACCCACTGCCTGTAGCAAACATTCCACAGGAACAAAGAGCTCCCTGCTCTCAATCTAATTACAACAACAACCACCTACATTCGACAAGCTACCAGATCTCACAAACACACTGAAATACAAAAACTAAGATCTCTCCTATCCATCTGCTGCCTTTCCCCTGGCGTAAAAGGCTTATAGGTTGCCTTTGGTTGTGCTAACGTCCCTCCTCTCGTGACTGGCGCTAGATTATAATTGTCTATGTTTTCTTTTGATGCTGGAGTGGCTGTATGTTTCTGCACTGACTCGTATGGGCGCCGAGGGTCCGTTTCCTCTGATCTCTGCGTTATCTCCGCAGTGTGGTTTCTGTATTCTAATTCCCTCACTCTCTCCTGTAATACTTTAATTTGCTCTGTCTCTTTGTGTCTCTCCTCCATAGAGGCATTTACTTCCTCAATTAGTCCAGCTAACTGGGTCACTAATATTACTCCCATTACTTTTGTTTTGTCCCGTTTAACTCCGTCTACCCACTTTCTTTGATCTTCTAAAGTTTGTGATGCGTTCCACCCATTCCGTTTCATCTTTGCAACAATCGCTTCTCTGGCTAACAGATACTTCAAAATGAGAGCTACTGCAGTTTCTCCCTTAACAACGTGGTCTGCCATTTTTCTGTCTAGCAGTCCTGCAACCCCCGTATGCTGGCTGCTACAGTAAAAGTGCCTCAACTCTCTCCCTTATCTCCTGTCACTGATACTGCCCCAGCACCGTCTGTATTGCTGTAGGTTCTCGTAGTGAGGTTCCAGTGGGTCTCTTTCCCCTGGGCTCCCCCAACTATTCCTGACACCTCACGCTTGGACTATTTTGTGTTGTCTTATTGGGATGTGTGCTGGTTGTTTAGTGGGTTTGTCCGCCCCTGTTCCCAGCCCCTCTAAGTACAACGCCTCCCGCTCGGCCACCACCCCCACTAGCAGGGTTGATCCGTTACCCCCCAAAACCGGGTATCCTGCTATGGGCTGTGGTGTTCCCTACAGACGAACAAGGTTATCAAACTCCGCCCGGGTCCCTAATGGATCCTCCGTCGTCGTGTCTCTTGGTCAGGATGGATCGGGTCCCCTTTTCCTCAACACTTACACACATGTATTCTGTTATCAAAGCCCCTGTTATAGTTAGTAACTGTATCGACTCTGAGGTTGTTCGTCCCTTCAGAGTCAGTGTTGTTACCCGATTTACACTGTCCGTGCCTTGCACCCTGAGTGCCTGTGCCTCTTAGCGCCCGCTTCAAAACCCAACCTTAGCGTGGGAGATTTCTCCTCTTAACGTCCAGTTTAGGGTAGGGCACCTTGAGTCAAGCACTCCCTTGTCCTATTGCCTTGGCACAGACAGTGGTTTCATTTACAATCCTGGGTTAGTTACACCAATTAGTTCTGCATGCGGTACTTATCTTTATATTAGTCTTAATTCCTGTTATCAAATAGCCCAAAACCTGCTATCTTTACCTCTGGTCCTTTACTCCTATTAAAGTTAGAAGTTACTTACCTTCTTCCACGCGGTCGTTCTGACCTGTACCTCTTTAGTGCGGACTTCTGTTTCAATTTAAAAACTTAGGCAAGATTATACAGTTCTACAAGACAACAATACTTAAAACAGACAAACCCTAACCCTTAAAGGTACCTCACTTTGAACGGAGACCTGCACTCGCCTTTGACTGCTCTGGATTTGTATCAGATTCGTTTAAATTTGATCCCGACTTTCAAACTGTGGCCATCAGTCAGAAGTCAGATATCAAATCCTGCCGTGACTACGCCATTTTGTTGTAGGGAAATATCCCTTACCAGTGCAGAATAGAAGTTGAGTCGCAAATCAAGGTTCAAAGCGTGTCTTTATTGTACAATTACTGGGATCCCAGGGAGACCCCCGTAGCCAGCTCAGAAACAGTGGCTTGGCCACGTTGATCTCAATTAAATCACATCAGCTCTGGATCTTTATAGGGATCCAAAATTCGCGCGGGAACATTTGATTATGCCTTTTTTTACACAATGTATGAAGTGGTCTGTCAGTTTCAAAAGTCCCTAGGAAGTTTCATGGATTAGCATTTGTATGGTGTGTGTTCGTGTTAATGGGATTACTTGGTCCTGGCCCGGTGTCTAAATGCGTTTCCCATTACTATCTCTATGTGTCCTCTTATTTAAATTGGTCCTATTGTTCCGTGTCTGTGTTTCCTGCTTGTGAGATTGAGTGTTAATGTCATCCTGTCCTGTTGGGTGTCTGGGGTATTTCATTCTTAACCTTTTATCCTTATCTCTTAGTTTATCAGATTTTTATGTCTGCTTTGGCCGAATTGGTAATATTTCAGTGATAGCTTGGTTTTGATAACCCACTCTCTGTCTCGTTTCATAGGGATCTTGATCTTCCTTGGCCAGTTTAAAATGCAGCTATGCGCTGTTGCTAGGCAGATTAGGGATCTTCCGTAGTTTCTGAAATTCGTGAGTCTCTCAGCTGTGCAGGGGGAGACCCGATCGAATATCCATCCGGGGGTGCCCCTCTGCATTGTTGGCCCGTTATGAGTGGTGCCAATTAGTCCAATAAAAATATGTTTGATGATACAAATATGGTTTTCTGGAAAATTTCCTCCTTCAACCCTATCTATGCCTTTCATAATTTTATACACCTCTATTATGTCTCCCCTCATCCTCCGTCTTTCCAGGGAGAACAACCCCAGTTTACCCAATCTCTCCTCATAACTAAGCCCCTCCATACCAGGCAACATCCTGGTAAAACTCCTCTGTCCTCTCTCCAAAGCCTCCACGTCCTTCTGGTAGTGTGGCGACCTTTCAGAAGGTTTTCGACAAGGTCTCAGGCAACAGACTGTCATGGAAAGTGAAAGCGCGTGGGCTTGCAGGCAATGTTTTGAGATGGATAAAAAGCTAGTTAGCAGATAGAAAGCAAAGAAATCATAGAAACCCGACAGTGCAGAACGAGGCCATTCGGCCTATCGAATATGCACCGACCACAATCCCACCCAGGCCCTACCCCCACACGTTTACCCGCTAATCCCTCTAACCTACGCATCTCAGGACTCTAAGGGGCAATTTTTAACCTGGCCAATCAACCTAACCCGCATATCTTTGGACTGTGGGAGGAAACCAGAGAACCCGGAGGAAACCTAGGCAGGCCCGAGGAGAATGTGCAAACTCCACACAGACTGTGACCCAAGCCGGGAATCGAACCCAGGTCCCTGGAGCTGTGAAGCAGCAGTGCTAACCACTGTGCTACCGTGCCGCCCTGGTGTGGGCCTGAATCTGGTGCCGGCCTGAACCTGTTATGGGCCCTCTCGACGTGAATGCCAGCATTCCACTTGGTTCCTAATAGCAGATTGAACCTTCAGGTTAACCTTTGGAGAATCTTGAACAAGGCCTCCCGAATTCCTTTGTGATCTGGTTTTCGAAGTATTTCCCCATTTAGAAAATAATCTATGCCTCCAATCCTCCTTCCAAAGTGCATGACCTCATACTTTTCCTCATTGTATTCCATCCGCCCCCTCTTTGCCCACTCTACTAACCTGTCGAAGTCCTTCTGCAGCCCCCTGCTTCCTCAATACTCCCTGTCCCTCTCCACATCTTTGTATCATCTGCAAACTTCGCAACAGTGCCTTCATTTGTTTTTACCAAATCATTAATGTATATTGTGAAAAGTTGTGGTCCCCGCACCGACCCCTGAGGCACACCATTAGACATTGGCTGCCACCGTGAAAAAAGATCCCTTCATCCCCACTCTCTGCCTTCTGCCCGTCAGCCAATCCTCTATCCATGCCAGGATCTTACCTTCAACACCATTGGCACTTAACTTATTTAACAGTCTCCTATGCAGCGCCTTATCAATGGCCTTCGGGAATTCGAAATAAATCAGATCCACTGCTTCTCCTTTATCTAACTTCCTTGTTACCTCCTCAAAGAACTCGAACAGCTTTGTCAGACATGAGCTCCCCTTCAGAAAGCCGTGTTGACTCAGTCCTATTTCATCATGCACTTCTGCGATCTCATCTTTAATAATGAACTCTAAAATCTTGCCAATGACCGAAGTCAAGCTAACCTGCCCATAATTTCCCGTCTGCTGCCTCCCTCCCTTCTTAAACAGCGGTGTTACATTAACTACTTTCCGGTCCTCTGGTACCATCCCAGCCTCCAGTGATTCCTGAAAGATCACCACCAATGCCTCCACAATTTCCTCAGCTATCTCTTTTAGAACCCTGGGGTGTAGTCCATCCGGTCCAGGTCATTTATCCAAATTCAGACCTTTCAGGTTCCCCAGAACCTTCTCCTGAGTGATGGCCACTACACTCATCTGTGCCCCCGACTCTCCTGGAGCTCTGGCATCCTACGGATGTCTTCAACCGTGAAGACTGATGCAAACTATTCCGTTCCTCTGCCATTTCTTTGTTTCCTATTATTCCTTCTCCAGCCTCATTTCCAGTGGTTCAATGGTTATTTTTGCCTCTCTCTTACCTTTCATATTGAAGAAAATTCTTCCTATCTTCTCTTATATTACTAGCAAGCTTACACTCATATTTCATCTTCTGCCCCCTTATTACTTTTTTCGTTGTCCTCTCCTCGCTTTTAAAGGCTTCCCAATCCTCTGGCTTCCCACTAATCCTTGCCACGTTGTAGGTTTTCTCTTTTTCGTTTATGCTGTCCTTGACTTCCCCGTCAGCTATGGATGCCTCGTCCTCCCTGTGGCATGTTTCCTCCTCCTTGGAATGAATTTCTGTTGTGCTTCACGAATAACTCTCAAAATCTCCTGCCATTGCTGTTCCACTGTCTTCCCTGCTATGCTCCCTTTCCAATCAACTCTGGCCAGCTCCTCCCTCATGTCTTTGTAGTTACCTTTATTTACTTCGAATACCTTTACATCTGCTTCCAGGATTTTCCTCTCAAACTGCAGGGGAAATTCTCTCATTTCTGGTCACTGCTCCCTCAGTGTTCCTTCACCTTAAGTTCCCTAATCAATTCTGCTTCATTACACATCAACAAATCCAAAATTGCCTGTTCCCTCGACGGCCCTCTCACAAGCTGCTCCAAAAAATCAGCTCTTAGACATTCCATAAATTCCTTTTCTTAGGATCCACTGCCTACCTGATTTTCCCAGTCCACCTGCATATTGAAGTCCCCCATGGTTATTGTAATATTGCCTTTTGATGGGCCATTTCTATCTCCCGATTTATTTTCTGCCCCTCATTCTCTCACTATCCTCATCACTACCCTCAGACTGTACTTTGCCCTTTACCTCCACCAATCGGGGTCCGGGTCCATTGGACTCTAAAATCGGTCCCGCAGTTGGAGGAGGTGGTTAAGAAGGCGTACGGTGTGCTGGCCTTTATCAATCGAGGGATTGAGTTTAGGAGTCCGGGGATAATGATGCAGCTATATAAGACCCTCGTCAGACCCCACTAGGAGTACTGTGCTCAGTTCTCGTCGCCTCACTATAGGAAGGATGTGGAAAAGATTGAAAGGCTGCAGAGGAGATTTGCAAGGATGTTGCCTGGATTGAGTGGCATGCCTTATGAGGATAGGCTGAGGGAGCTTGGTCTTTTCTCCTTGGAGAGACGAAGGATGAGAGGAGACCTAATAGAAGTATATAAGATGTTGAGAGGCATATATCGGGTGGACTCTCAGAGGCTTTTTGCCAGGGTGGAAATGGCTGCTACGAGAGGACACAGGTTTAACATGCTATGGGGTAGGTACAGGGGAAATGTTAGGGGGAAATTTTTCACACAGAGGGTGGTGGGCGAGTGAAATCGGCTGCCGTCAGTGGTGGTGGAGGCAAACTCAATAGGGTCTTTTAAGAGACTCCTGGATGAGTACATGGGACTTAATAGGATGGAGGGTTATAGGTAGGCGTAGAAGGTAGGGATATGTTCGGCACAACTTGTGGGGCCAAAGGGCCTGTTTTGTACTGTAGTTTTTCCATGTTTCTATGTTTCTAATCGTACCTGATGTTTACATTTGAAGTCCAGTTTCTGAAGTTAAAAATCTCTCTATTTTTCCTTCTCCTTTTCCCTTGCCTCCTTTTATTTCCTTTGCCTGTAATTCAGATCGTTGTCATTATTTTGCTTGCTGTTCCTCCCTTTCCTTTTGCCTGTAATTCAAAGAGTTTTAATTATTTTTCATATTGAGTCAGTTTCATTTGTAACTGAATTCTCGCCATTTCCAACGATTCTGACTGTGCTTGTGACAATTCCAAATGCTGTGCGATCGCCACAATTACCTCTCCTTTTCGTACTCTGTCAGGCAATGTCAGCTGCAATGTGTTTGCCAATTCCAAAAGCTTTGCTTTAGTCACTATCTGTAAGGTAACTTGCGTGACTTCCTCCATCCGCAGAAACTTCTAAGCCTCTGAAAGAGCCATTAATCCAAACCACACTCCCTATTTAAACTTCAATACAACACCTGAAAAGAAAGCACAAATCTGCGGACCACTCACTGTCTTTGAGTTCACTAATCCCAAATCAATCAAGAAATACAGATTTCAATCCTGGAGCCCCCAGTTGTTATAAGTCAGGTCGGATACTTCCAGGTGTTCCATGAAGCTCGAGTGACCTGTAACCCATTACCTTGAATTTGGCTAGAAGGAGCATGGGAAGTTTCGATTCAGATGTGAGTCAACTGACCCACGAGGTACTTTTATTCAAAACAAAAGTTTAATTAAGAATATTGTTGACATGTGTAGTCAGACAATTAGCAATCAAGAAATACAACAACCACGATAATGTCAAACTCTGAAGGAAATATCTCCAGTGTGTGTTCCAACCAAAGCCAACATCCAATCCACAAAACTCTCCAAATCACCACAATACAGCGTAGGTTAATGCCTACTTATTACACGTGGCCAGCCTCCTGGATTGAATGATCAAAATCCCTTGAGAAGAAACTCAGAAGAGGTTGTCGTCCAATCTGTTTGGCAAAACACAGCCTTTCAAAAAGAGAAGGACAGGGAGAGGGAGAGAGATACTGCTTCTTAGTTTGTTGCATAAACTGCTTCTCAAAACTAAACTAAAAGACCAAAAGAAAAAAAAAACAATCACCTGACTGCCACAACTTAGCTCCACCTCAATATAAGCTGCATGATAACAAAAAATCTGAGAGGTACACTCACATGACAACATTAACACTCACGCTCTCACTCAGCACACTCCATTACCGCAACACTCTCCCTCTCACATCAACACTATCCTGTTACTTCAACACACACCCTCATCTCAACAGCCCCCCCCCCCCCGCTCACCTCAATACTCCCCTTCTCCTCTCTACACAATCTCTATCACACAGACATGGTACCCTTTCTCCTCAACACTATCTGTCTCACCTCAGAACTATCTGTCTCACATCCAAAATCTCCCTTTCACATCCAAATTCACTGCCTGCGATCCACACCTCCCGGATCTCAAAACCCACCCCTGCTGATCTCAGTGACCACTCCTTTCTAAACCTCCACGCTCTCCTGAATACTCCCCCTCACATATCAACACAGCCCTCTCACATGAACGTTCCTCCCCTCAGCTCGACATACCCCCTTATCCTAACACTGCCGTGCCTCAATTGAACAATGTCCCTCTCATGTCAAAACTCCCCTTATCACCTCAACACTCTCAACCCTGAAAAACACTTCCCCTCAACTCAGCACTCTCCACCACATCAACACACATCCCCACACCTCAACACATCCCCTCTCATCACAACAGGCCAATTCTCACCTCAACATTCAACTTCTCACGTCTACATTCTCCCACTGAAGTCAACATTAATCCCTCTCACCAGAACACCCCGTCTCAGCTCAGCATTTCCCAACTCAACACAACTCTCCCCCTCCCACCTTAACATATTCCCCCTTCACATTAATCCTCCCTGTTCACCTCTATTTTACCCCGTGTTCCACAACACTACGCATCTCATTTCTACACTCCCCACCCACCTTCACGCTCTCACCTCAACATCCACAAGAGATACATTTCCCGTCCCCCATCACTTGGGGGTCGGGGCAGACGGGCACAGACCGTGTAAAGATCCCATTACCTCTGGCGGGATTATCCGATTTTGGGGGCAGCGCGGCGGCTAAATCCCGCCCTCTGTCTCACCACAACATTCTCCCCCCATCACGTCAGCTCTCTCTGCCACACCGCAGATCCTGCCATCTCACCTCAACTTTCCCCCCTGTCACCTCAACAAACCCCCCTCAACTCAATACACCCTCTCTCATGTCATCACTCTCCCTCTCTCTTCCACACGTCCCTTTCACCTCAACAATCTCTCTCACTCTCACATCAACAATTTCCTGTCATCTTAACATTCCCCCGTCTGGTCATCGGTCTCGTTCTCATATCCACACTCCCCCCTCGAAGCTCAACAATCTCCGTCTCACCTCAACACTGTCTGTCTCTGACCCACTCTCCTCCTTCACACCTCAACAATCTCCATCTCACCTCAACACTGTCTGTCTCTGATCAGCTCTCCTCCTTCACACCTCAACAATCTCCATCTCACCTCAACACTCCCAGAATCACCTCAACACTGTCTGTCTCTGACCCACTGTCCTCCTTCACACCTCAACAATCTCCATCTAACCTCAACACTCTCAGAATCACCTCAACACTGTCTGCCTCTGACCCACTCTCCTCCTTCACACCTCAACAATCTCCATCTCACCTCAACACTCCCAGAAGCACCTCAACACTGTCTGTCTCTGACCCACTCTCCTCCTTCACACCTCAACAATCTCACCTCTCATCTCAACTGTCTCATCACATCTCAACACTGACCCACTCCTCAACATTTTCCAACCTCACCCCATCACTCACACTCCACTCAATATATCCCGCTCCTCATGATGCTCCCCCGCTCACATCAACATTCCCCCAAAATCAACACACTCCCTGGCCTCAACAACCCCCGTTCCAGCACACTCGCTCTACGCTGCACTCTCCCCATCTCACCTCAACAATCTGCCCGCACCCTCTCTCCCCCTCGCGCCAGCACTCCACCCACCCCCCCGCACCCACACTCCCGCCCCCTCGCGCCCTCTCCCACCCCCTCGCGCCCGCACTCCACTCCCCCCTCGCACTCCACCCCCCTCGCACGCACTCCACCCCCCCTCGCACTCCATCCCCCCTCGCACTTCACCCTCCCTCGCACTCCAGCCCCCTCGCAGCCCACCCCCTCACACTCCATCCCCCCTCGCACTCCACACCCCCTCGCATTCCACCCCCCTCGCACTCCACCCCACCAGCCCCCCCGCACTCCACCGCCCCCCCTCGCACTACATCCCCCACGCACTCCACCCCCCTCACTCCACCCCCCTCGCACTCCATTCCCCACCTCGCACTCCACCCCCCTCGCACTCCACCCCCCCCCTCGCACTCCACCCCCCCTCGCACTCCACCCCCCCTCGCACTCCACCCCCCCTCGCACTCCACCCCACCTCCCACTCCACAACCCCCTCGCACTCCACCCCTACCCCGCTCTCCACCCCACCCCCCTCGCACTCCACCCCCCTCACACTCTACCCCCCTCACACTCCACCACCCCCCTCGCACTCCTCCCCCCCTTGCAAACTACCCCCCCCGCACTCCACCCCCCCTTGCACTCCACCCTCCCCTCGCACTCCACCCCCCTCGCACTCCACCCCCCTCGCACTCCACCCCCCCTCGCACTCCACATCCCCTCGCACCCGCACTCCAACACCCCCGCACCCACAATTCACCCCCCCTCGCACCCGCACTCCACCCCCCTCGCACCCGCACTCCATCCCCCCCCCCCGCACCTGCACCCTCTCTCCCCACTCTCGCACCCACACTCCTCACCCTCCCCCTCCCCCACCCCCCCCCCCCCGACTTCACAATTCCCCATCTCAACTTTACGTTTCCACCCTCCCTTCTCCTCTCAACTCCACTTTGTAACGCATTGAGCAGCGGGTATCTCGAATGAACTGTCTGAATTTTAGGTGCTCTCCGATTCCATCAGAGACTTCAAGACAAAATTGTTTGTGAAAATGAAAGGAAATATGTACAGGGTTGCGGGAGCGATACATCAAATCCGCCCTGGACTTATCCACTGGACCAACAGTCTCCTGGTGCATTAGGGCCTACTTCCTATCATATTTCTCTGTGGGCACCGTAAAATAGATGTTATTCCAGATCTACAGACATTTAGAGACGTAAGGACTGATTAGGTGCAGTCAGCATGGCTTTGTGAGTGGAAAATCATGTCTCACAAATTTGATTGAGATTTTTGAAGGGGTAATCAAGAAGGTAGATGAGGGCAGTGCAGTTGATGTTTACATGGATTGCAACAAGGCTTTTGACAAGGTTCCGCATGGTACAGTGTTGCATAAGGTTAAATCTCACGGGATCCAGGGTGAGGTATCTAAATAGATACAAAATTGGCTTCTTGACAGAAGCCAGAGGGTGGTTGTAGAGAATTGTTTTTCAAACTGGAGGCCTGTGACCAGCGGTGAGCCTCAGGGATCAGTGCTGGGCCCACTGTTATTTGTCATTTATATTAATGATTTGGATCAGAATATAGGAGGCATGGGTACTAAGTTTGCAGGTGACACTAAGATTGGTGGCATAGTGGACAGTGAAGAAAGTTATCTCCAATTGCCATGGGATCTTGATCAATTGGGCCAGTTGGCTGACGAATGGCAGATGGAGTTTAATTTAGATAAATGCGAGGTAATGCATTTTGGTAGATTGAACCAGGGCAGGACTTACTCAATGAATGGTAGGGCACTGGGGAGAGTTACAGAACAGAGATCTACGGGTATATGTTCATAGCTCATTGAAAGTGGAGTCACAGGTGGACAGCGTGGTGAAGAAGGCATTCGGCATGCTTGGTTTCATTGGTCAGAACATTGAGTACAGGAGTTGGAATGTCTTGTTGAAGTTGTGGAAGACATTAGTAAGGCCACACTTGGAATACTGTATGCAATTCTGTTCACCCTATTATAGAAAGGATTTTATTAAATTAGAAAGAGTGCACAAAATATTTAGTAGGATGCTACGGGACTTGATGGATTGAGTTATAAGGAGAGGCTGGGTAGACTGGGACTTTTTTCTCTGGAGCGTAGAAGGCTGAGGGGTGACCTTATAGAGGTCTATAATATAATGAGGGGCACAGATCAGCTAGATAGTCAATATCCTTTCCCCAGGATAGGGGAGTCAAAAACTAGAGGGCATAGGTTTAAGGTGAGAGGGGAGAGATACAAAAGTGTCCAAAGGGGCACTTTTTTCACACAGAGGGTAATGAGTGTGTGGAACAAGCTGCCAGAGGTAGCAGTCGAGGCAGGTACAATTTTGTCTTTTAAAAAGCATTTAAATGGTTACATGGGTGCGATGGGTATAGAGGGATATGGGCCAAATGTGGGCAACTGGGATTAGTTCAGGGGTTAAAAAAAAGGCGGCATGGACAAGATGGGCCGAAGGCCCTGTTTCCATGTTGTAAAGCTCTATGCATCAACCTTTACTGCGCAGAGACAATATTAGATCTCTTTGCGTTCCCAAAAGGTACAGCACGGGGTTAGATACAGAGTAAAACTCCCTCCACACTGTCCCCATCAAACACTCCCAGGACTGGTACAGCACGGGGTTAGATACAGAGTAAAGCTCCCTCGACACAGCCCCCCATCAAACACTCCCAGGACAGGGACAGCACGGGGTTAGATACAGAGTAAAACTCCTTCCACACTGTCCCCATCAAACACTCCCAGGACAGAGACAGCATGGGGTTAGATACAGAGTAAAGCTCCCTCTACACTGTCCCCATCAAACACCCCCAGGATAGATACAGCACGGGGTTAGATACAGAGTAAAGCTCCCTCTATACTGTCCCCCATCAAACACTCCCAGGACAGGTGCAGCACTGGGTGAGATACATTCTCTATACTTTACTGGTCCTGGCAGTGTGTGGTTGAGATAGTGCAGGAGGAGCTTTAGAATGTATCGAACCCTATGCTGGACATGTCCTGGGAGTGTTTGATGGGGGACAGTGTAGAGGGCGCTTTACTCTGTATCTAACCCCGTGCCGTCCCTGTCTTGGGAGTGTTTGATGGGGACAGTGTAGAGGGAGCTTTAGTCTTTTTCTAACCCCGTGCTGTACCTCTCCTGGGTGTGTTTGATGGGAACAGTGTAGAGGGAGCTTTACTCTGTATCTAACCCCGTGCTGTATCTCTCCTGCGAGTGTTTGATGGGGACAGTGTTGAGGGAGTTTTATTCTGTATCTAACCCCGTGTTGTACCTTTTGGGAACGCAAAGAGATCGAATCTTATCTCTGCGCAGTGAACATAGAACATAGAAAAGCTACAGCACAAACAGGCCCTTCGGCCCACAAGTTGCGCCGAACATTCCGTACCTACTAGGCTTACCTATAACCCTCTATCTTACTAACTTCCATTAACTTATCCAAAAGTCTCTTAAAATACCTTATCGAATCCGCCTCCACCACCCCTACCGGCAGCCGATTCCACGCACCCACCACCCTCTGAGTGAAAAAACTTATCCCTAACATCTCCTCTGTACCTACTCCCCAGCACCCTAAACCTGTGACCTCTTGTGGCAACAATTTCAGCCCTGGATAAAAGCCTCTGAGAATCCACTCTATCAACACCTCTCAACATCTTATACACCTCTATCAGTTCACCTCTCATCCTTCGCCTCTCCAAGGAGAAAAGACCTAGCTCTCTCAACCTATCCTCATAAGGCATGCCACCTAATCCAGGCAACATCCTTGTAAATCTCCTCTGCACCCTTTCTATGGCTTCCACATACTTTCTGTAATGAGGCGACCAGAACTGGGCACAGTACTCCAGGAGGGGTCTGACCAGGGTCCTATATAGCTGCAGCATTATCTCCCGATTCCTGACCTCAATTCCTCTATTGATGAAGGCCAGTATTCCATACGCCTTCTTAACCACAGCCTCTACCTGCAACGCTGCTTTGAGTGTCCTATGAACCCGGACCCCAAGATCCATCTGATCTTCCACACTGCCAAGCGTCTTCCCCTTAATATTATATTCTTTCATCCTATTCGACCTGCCAAAATGAACCACCACACACTTATCTGGGTCGAAGTCCATCTGCCACTTCTCCGCCCAGTCTTGCATCTTATCTATGTCTCGTTGCAACTGCTGACATCCCTCCACACTATCCACAAGACCACCAACCTTTGTGTCATCAGCAAACTTGCCAACCCATCCTTCCACTTCCTCATCCAGGTCATTTATAAAATCACAAAGAGCAAGGGTCCCAGAAAAGATTCCTGGGGCCCTCCACTGGTGACCCACCTCAATGCTGAAAAAGACCCGTCTGCAACCACTCAGTAAAGGTTGATGGAAGACTGCAGAGGCACTACTCTGTATCCAATTGGTGCTGTACCTGCTCCAGGAGAGATGTATCAGGACAGTGTAGCGTTTCTTTTATTCTTTAGGAGCCCCCCCCCCCCCACTCCACAGACAGCCCCCCACTCCATCAACCCAAACATCCATCCGTTGTTCCTGCCCTGGGTGTGTTTGCTGGGGAAATTGCAGATGGAGTTTTATCTTGTCTTTCCTCTATGCGACACCTGTCCCTGCATATGCAGAAATAACCTGATTCTTATTGCAACCAGGTATTTAGGAACAGCAGTGACCGCACTCTCCTTTCACTACCTCCACAGCTACATTACTGAATTGCTCTTATTGTCAATACACATCCAGGTGCATGGCTAACCTCATCCCTACTGCCTTTACCTTCCGGGTGTATCACCGACTTCATTCGAATTACCAACTGACAAACAAATACATCACTGACCTCACTCTTATTGTCGCTACTGATGCCCTGTGACCTCCACGTTCCTCCACGTTACAAAACGAAGAAAGGCAACACAGTAGCAGCGTTACACAAACTGTCTCAAAAACTTTCAGCCCCTTCAATCATTCTGATCCTCGGCTGATATGAACTACACAAAGTTTGAATGCAGAAAGTAAGTTTGTTCCTCCACGAATACACTTGGTTTAAATAATTGCAGAACAGAGCATCTATTTCAGGTCACGCAGAGGTGGCAGTGTGGGAGCATGGTGCTAAATATCAGAATTATCTGTATCAATATCTGACTGCTCAGAGACAGAAATTAAAATAAATATATTTGCTGCATGTGAAACATGTAGAAAATGATATGCATTAAAAAGTTAATGCTGGTGGTCAGTGACTGGAACTAATGTTATTCACCTTGAGATCTTTATAAATATGCCTCTTCTGTTCTGTCCAGTCAGTTGGAGAAACGGATTTCGAAATGTTTTTCAATTAGACTCTATAAGATCTCAACATGCATTTTCACAAATTCCCCAAATAAATCCCCAGCTGAATTTAACAAGGCAATCCCCACCAATTGAATTCTGGTTTTCACGCTGCGTGAGATGTCAGCACCTCAGGGAATGTCATCCCGCTTGGTTAACGCTGACACGCAGACTCACTGTTACTGGGAGATTTTTCAAAGCGTTCTTGTGTTGGATAGGGTCATCTCATTGTCCCAAAATTGCAAACAATCAAAATATGGAACAGGTTCTCAGTCCTACACAGGACAATTATTCCCCATTTGGCATTGATTGCAAATAGTCGGTCAATCTGATTTACTTTCCTGGGGCACGCTTCGCATAGACAGAAAATGATTGCAATTATTTCATTCGAATTCCAAAGTGTCTAAACTCTATTTAGCAAAGATCTGAAGGAGTAATTCACAAACTGTTACAACAAATTAACAGAAGACCATTATTCTAAAAGCAGGAATGGAAAATATCAATATCAGTGTGGCCTGCCGTGGGATTACATCAGGGACAGTGATGGAAACGTGTTTTATACTGAAGATACACTTCCCTTTTATCGGCCTGTTTGAATTGGCAGTGCAGCAAGAACATATACTTTACCCAGTGCTGTCCCTATCCTTGGAAATGTTCACTGGAAGCAAAATTTACAGAAACCCAATGACAAATTCAGAAACATGGTTCAGAATGGGATTCGAAACAGAGTAAACGCCCTTTTCAGTGAACCATTCAACGGGACACTGCAGAGTGAGCTTTGCTCTGTATGCAATCCCGTGTGTAACTGTTCTGGGAGTGTTTCAGAGGGCAGCATCAAGAGGAGATGTATCTGTATTGAACTGTGCTTCACTCAAACCTGGAGATTCTTCTGGCAATATACAGGGAGAGCAAAACGTTATGTATCTCTGTGTACACCTGCGCCCGAGTCCTGATGGGACAGTGGAGAGAGATTTTCTGTGTATCTTACCCTGTGCTGCTCCTGCACAGGTCTTTAGTGTTTGGACAGTGTATGCGAAGGTTTTTTGTGCATCTCACCCTTGCTACACCTTCACTGGAGTTCTTGGTGAAACAGTGTGGAGGGATATTTCTGGAAATCTCAGCCTGAGATGCATCTGAACTCACACTCGTTGATGGGGGTGGTGCAGAGGGAATTTTACCCTGTGAATGTTTGATGGGCACAGTCTTGCGGACTATCAGGTCTGAATTTGCATGTGGGACCATGATTAATTCTCTGAATTGAACCTGCACGTTACTGGCCACGGGAACGATGGGCCGTAGAGTTGAGAGGTGCTGTGGGTATGTGGGCAGTACCCTGACACTAAGTCTGTAACTAACACTGGAGTGTTTAATGGATGGTGCAAATTAAATTTGCTCAGTGCTCAGCTGCACTGTCGCTGCCCACCTCACTTTGGTTGGCATCTGAAGAGGCAGATTCACTTTGCATCTAACCACTGCTGCAAATACCCTGGGAATGTCTGGTGGACGAGTGTAGAGTGATATAACTCGATGTTCTGCCTCTCAACACAGCACTTCCCTCAGATGAACTCAAACCCCTCACCTCAACACACCCCTTCCCCTCCCAATAACCCCGTAACCTCAAAATGACCCCCTCAACACAACACGCTCCCTCCCGCAAATCAACACTACCCCCTCACTTAGCACTTAACTCCCTCACCTCAAAACATTCCCCCTCTCTTTAACCCTCTCCCCACATCAACACTCCCCTGTCACCACAACCCGTCTCCCCTCAGCTGCACACTCCTCCTCTCAGCCAGAGGATGCTGATTCAATGTGCATGGAGACAGAAGCAACTTGAAGAAACCTTTGTAATGTAGTGATGAGTGGAATCTGGAACGTACTGTCTGACCCTGAGGTGGAAGCAAATTCCATCAGGGATTTCAACAGGAAATTGAATGGGAAGTTGAAGCGACAATATTTACAGCGTTAAGGGGAGAGAGAGACATGAAATCAGACATTATCTAATAGACGGGAGGAGGGGGCTAGAGCGGCAATCGCCAAATACTTCTCCTATTTCTGTGTGGGTGCTGTAAAATAAACTTTTTTTCTCCATCTGTCCATGTACTGTCGCTTTCCTGGGGTTTTTGATGGGGACAGAGGGAGCTTAACTCGATATCGAACCCCGTACTGTACCTGTCTTGGGAGAGTTTGATGTGGACATTATAGAGGGAGATTTACTCTGTATCTAACCCCGTGCTGTACCTGTCCTGGGAGTGTTTGATGGGGGGACAGTGTAGAGGGAGCTTTACTCTGCATGTAAACATGTACTGTCCCTATCCTGGAAGTGTTTGATGAGGAGAATGTAGAAGGACGTTTATTATTTATCTACCCCGACTCCCCCTCCCCGTGCTGTAGCTGTTCTGGGTGTGGTTGATGCGGACATTGGAGAGGGAAATTTATCTAACCCTATCCTTTCCATTGCCCCTCCCCTTAAAGTTCCCATTCACACCTCAATTTAGCATGGCCAATCTAACTAACTCCCACATCTTTGGAGTGAGGGAGGCTTTGGAGAGAGTACAGAAATGGTTTACCAGGATATTGCCTGGTGTGGAGGTTCTTAGCTATGAGGAGAGATTGGGTAAACTGGGGTTGTTCTCCCTGGAAAGATGGAAGATGAGGTGCGACCTAATAGAGGTGTATAAAATTATGAAGGGCATAGATAGGGTGAACAGTGGGAAGCTTTTTCCCAGGTCGGAGGTGACGAACACAAGGGGTCACGGGTTCAAGGTGAGGGGGGGCAAGGTTCAACGCAGATGCGGGGGGGGGGGGGGGGGACGTATTTTACACAGAGGGTGGTGGGGGCCTGGAATGCACTGCCAAGCAAGGTGATTGAGGCGTACACACTGGGATCGTTTAAGACTTATCTAGATATACACATGAACAGACTGGGAATAGAGGGATACAAGCGCATGGTCTTGTTGGGCACATGAGCGGCGCAGGCTTGGAGGGCCGAAAGGCCTGTTCCTGTGCTATATTGTTCTTTGAAACCGGAGCACACTGTGGATTCCCATGCAGACAGGGGAGAACATGCAACCTCCACACAGACGCTGACCTGAAGCGGCATGGTAGCTCAGTGGTTAGCACTGCTGCTTCAAAGCTTCAGGGACCGATGCTCGAATCCTGGGTCGCTGTCTGTATGGAGTTTGCACATTCTCCCTGTGTCTGCGTGGGTTTCCTCCTGGTGCTCCGGTTTCCTCCCACAGTCCGAAGATGTGGGGGTCGGGTTGATTGGCCAGGCTTAAATTGTCCCTTAGTGTCCCGGGATGCAAAGGATAGAGGGGTTAGTTGGCAAATATGTAGGTATATGCGGATAGGGCCTGGGTGGGATTGTGCTTGGTGCAGACTCGATGGGCCAAATGCTCTCTTTCTGCACTGTAGGATTCTATGATTTTTCTATGAAAAAGCTGGAATCGAACCCAGGACATTGGTGCCATGAGGCAGCAGTGCCAACCAGTGTGTTACTGTGCCACGTCTCAACTGAACACATCCCCGCACACCACAGAATACCCCTCTCACCTCCACACTCCCACTTTCGCCTCAACACTCCCACCTCTCATCTCAACACGCTCCCCCTCTCACCTGTACACACTGCATCTCACCTTCTGCTATACCTGCACTGGAGATTCGTGTTTGGACGGTGTAGATCAGTGTGTATCTAGGCCTGTGCTGCATCTGCAATTCGGGTATTTGAAGGGAGAGTGTAGAGGCAGCTTATCCTTATAAATGTCTGATGGGCGCAAGCTTACGGATATCGAGCCTGAAGTAGCCTGACGAAGTTGAACCTTCACTTTACCAGCCACGGGACAGCCTGGTCACACAGTTAAGATGGGGTGGCAGTGACACTGGACCTCTGTAGCTAACATTGGAGTGTTTGATGGGATGTTGCAAATGATGTTTGCTCATTGTTTAAGGGCTGTCACCGTGCCCTCCGCACTCTGGATGGCAGCGTGAAGAGACAGTTCGACTTTGCACTGAATATCTGCAGTAAATATTCTGGGAGTGTTTGCTGGATCAGTGTATATTGATATAACACCATATTGTTCCCCTCTCATCTGAAAGCTCCCCCCTCACATCAACACGCTCCCTCTCACCTCAGCACACCGCCTCTCACCTCAACTCCGATCGTCCACAGCAACACCCCTCACCTCAACACTCTCTCTCTCACCCCACTCACATCAAAAATAGGATTGACCTTGTGAGTTCCTTCAATCTTTCTGATTCTAGGCTGTCATGAACAGCATAAAGTTTCTCTGCGCACCGCCCGTCTGTTCCTCCACCAATACACTAGTGTTAAATAATTCTGAATAGCGCATCTATTTCAGGTCAGGGAAAGGTCGCGGTGTTGAAGCATGACGCTAAATACCAGCATTAACTATATCAATGTCAGAATTCTCCATGTCCCGTGTTACATTGATTTGGATGAGAACTTAGGAGGCACGGTTAGTAAGTTTGCAGATGACACCAAGATTGGTGACATAGTGGACATAAGAACATAAGAATTAGGAGCAGGAGTAGGCCATCTGGCCCTTCGAGCCTGCCCCGCCATTCAACAAGATCATGGCTGATCTGAAGCGAATCAGTTCCACTTACCCGCCTGCTCCCCATATCCCCTAATTCCCTTATCGATCAGAAAACTATCTACCCGTGATTTAAACATATTCAACGAGGAAGCCTCCACCACTTCAATGGGCAGAGAATTCTAGAGATTCACTACCCTCTGAGAGAAGAAGTTCCCCCTCAACTCTGTTCTGAACCGGCCCCCCCCTTATTTTCAGGCTGTGCCCTCTAGTTCTGGTTTCCCTTCTAAGTGGAAAGAATCTCTCCACCTCTACCCTATCCAGCCCCTTCATTATCTTATATGTCTCTATAAGATCACCCCTCATCCTTCTAAACTCCAACGAGTACAGACCCAATCTGTTTAATCTCTCCTCATAAACTACACCCCTCATCTCCGGTATCAACCTGGTGAACCTTCTCTGCACTCCCTCCAAGGCCAATATATCCTTTCGCAAATAAGGGGACCAAAACGGCACACAGTACTCCAGTTGCGGCCTCACCAGTGCCTTGTACAGTGGCAGCAAGACCTCCCTGCTTTTATATTCTATCCCCCTCGCGATAAAGGCCAACATTCCATTCGCCTTCTTGATCACCTGCTGCACCTGCAGACTGAGTTTTTGCGATTCGTGCACAAGGATCCCCAGGTCCCTCTGCACAGTCGCACGATGTAATTTTTCTCCATTTAAACAATATTCCAATTTACTATTATTTTTCCAAAGTGGATAACCTCATATTTGCTAACGTTATATTCCATCTGCCAGATCCTCGCCCACTCGCTCAGCCTATCCAAATCTCTCTGCAGACTTTCCGCGTCCTCCACGCAATTCGCTTTCTCACTCACCTTCGTGTCATCAGCAACCTTGAATACCCTATATTCAGTCCCCTCCTCCAGATCATCTATGTAAATGGTAAACAATTGAGGCCCCAGCACCGATCCCTGCGGCACGCCACTGGTCACCAACTGCCAACCAGAAAAGCACCCATTTATCCCAACTCTCTGCTTCCTGTTAGATAGCCAATCCCCAATCCATGCCAACACTTTACCCCTAACTCCGTGTACCCCAATCTTCTGCAGCAACCTTTTGTGAGGCACCTTATCGAACGCCTTCTGGAAATCTAAAAACACCACATCCCCCACCTGTTCCCCTCTGTCAACCGCACTAGTGACATCTTCATAAAAGTCCAGTAGATTCGTCAAACACGACTTTCCCTTCATGAATCCATGCTGCGTCTGCTTAATCGAACCATTCTTATTCAGGTGCTCTGTTATTTCCTCTTTAATAATGGACTCTAGCATCTTTCCAACTACGGACGTTAAGCTAACCGGCGTGTAGTTACCCGCCTTTTGTCTACTTCATTTTTTAAACAGCGGCGTAACAGTAGCTGTTTTCCAGTCAGCCGGCACTACACAAGAGTCCAGCGAATTTTGATAAATTACTACTAATGTATCTACTATTACCTCAGCCATTTCTTTCAGTACCCTGAGATGCATTCCATCCAGGCCCGGGGACTTGTCTACCTTCAGTCCTATTAGTCTACCAAGCACCACCTCCTTAGTAACAGTAATTGTATTAAGGACCTCCCCTCTCACCAACTCTCGATCTCTAATATTCGGCAAACTATTTGTGTCTTCAACCTGAAGACCGACACAAAGAACTTATTTAAAGTCTCAGCCATTTCCTCGTTTTCCACTATTAAATCCCCCCTCTCATCTTCCAAAGGTCCAACATTCACTCTAGCCACTCTATTCCTTTTTATATACTTGTAAAAACTTTTACTGTCATTTTTTATATTTTGAGCTTGTTTCGTTTCATAATCTATCTTTTCTTTCTTAATCGCTTTCTTAGTCGTTCTTTGTTTTTCTTGAAAGCTTTCCCAATCCACTAATTCTCCACTATGTTTGGCCACTCTATACGCATCTGATTTTATTTTAATACTCTCCTTTATTTCCTTCGTTATCCACGTCCGGTTATCCTTTTTCTTACAGTCCTTCTTTATCACCGGAATATATTTTTGCTGAGTACTTAAAAAAATCTCCTTAAAAGTCCTCCACTGTTCCTCAGCTGTCCTACCTAGCAGTTTGCTCGCCCAGTCTACATTAGCCAATTCCACCCTCATCCTATCGTACTCCCCTCTGTTCAAGCAGAGGACACTGGTTTGGGACCCTACTTTCTCACCCTCCATCTGTATCAGAAATTCCACCATATTATGATCACTTATCCCAAGAGGATCCTTCACAAGAAGATCCTTAATCCTACCTGTCTCACTGCACAGAACCAGATCCAAGATAGCTCGCTCTCTCGTAGGTTCTGTAACATACTGTTCAATGAAACAATCCCGACAGCATTCCAAGAACTCTTCCTCAAACCCTCCACGTCCAATTTGAGTCGACCAATCAATATGTAGGTTAAAATCCCCCATGATAATTGCCGTTCCACTTTTGCACGCATCCATTATTTGCTTGTTTATAGTCCTCCCCACCTCTAAGTTATTATCTGGGGGCCTATAGACCACGCCTACCAGTGTATTTCTCCCCCTACTATTCCTTAACTCCACCCACAACGATTCCACGGTTTGCTCCTTAGAGCCTATGTCGTCTCTCACTACCGTCCTGATATTATCCTTTATTAACAAAGCTACCCCATCTCCTTTTTCTACCTGTCTATCCTTCCTAAATGCCTGATAACCCTGTATATTCAGTTCCCAGTCCCGGTCACCCTGCAACCACGTTTCTGTGATGGACACTAGATCATATTCATTTGTATGGATTTGTGCCATCAACTCATTTACTTTGTTTCGAATGCTTCGTGCATTCAGGCAAAGTGTCTTTGTGCCAGCCTTTATCTGGACCCGGTTTGTTGAAGCGCTATTAATATCTCCCAAGCCCTCTACTCCTTTAGCTAGTTGTTTATTCACTATACTCCTGGCATTAGAGTAGACACCTCTCAATCCTATGGTCTGACCTCTCCCCTTCTCTGTTCCCAGTCCACCTGCCCTCTTGCACTGCCTATAACCCTTCTCTGTTTGCGAGCTACCTTCCTCACTCTCGGTCACGTCGCTTTGATCCTTGGACAGTGTGTCCTTGTGTCCAAGTGTCCTTGTACTTGGACAGTGAAGGTTATCTCGGATTGTAACGGTTTCTTGATCAATTGGGCCTTTGGACTGACAAATGGCAGATGGAGTTTAACTTAGATAAATATGAGGTGATGCATTTTGGTCGATGGAATCAGGGCAGGATTTACTCAGTTAATGGTAGGATGTTGGGGAGAGTTACAGAACAAAGAAATCTAGGGTGGGCGTGAGGGAAATATAGACATTGACAGCAAAACAGAGGTGTGGGTTGAAGAGAGGTGGTGGGATAAGACACAGGATTTGGGGGTTGTCCAGTGTGGGGTCAGTGCCCAGCTCCCTGTCTCTGGAGAAAAGCCTCAGTTTCATCCCTGTGAGGTTCCCGAGTTACAGAAATAAACAACTAAATAAACATATAAGTAAATGTTGGGAGGCTGATTTTAAAAAGTCTCCCCAAGGAATGCACACAGCTTGTTCCCAGTTTAAAGAGGGGAGTTTATCTCTTTCTGTGAATGAGATGTTGCCTATTCAGACACAGAATATAAATGGCGTTCAGTGGCTGGGTGGGAGGGTTACACCAGGCATGAGGCTGGGAGAATTAAATTTCTTCTCTTTGTCCTGTCCGGATATCGTCAAATTGTTGCCCACGGGACCTGACTGTGCAGCAATAACCAGCTCCCTTTCCTGAACTCCAACTTGTAAGCACGCAAATTTAAAATCGAATTGACTGTAAAACATGAGGGATGAAATTAAAATTCCCCGGTGAAGAAGGGAAAGGGTTAATGTTTTTTGTACTCAATGCATTTTGTACCTAAAGGGTTAATGGATTTTGTACTTGGAATGTATCACAACCATAACCCTTCATTATGGCTAATCCCCTTCTTTATACTGCTTCTGACATTAATATAAGTTAACTTTTCTTATTATAACAATAGATAGTCAAATGTAAATGTGAATGTGTTTGCAGACATGCAAGTCTTACCTTTTCTACAGGCTTGCGTGGTAAATCTAAACGAAAGAAGGCATTAAAAGGTGTGGAGCACGATAACGGCCGTTTAAAGGAGGAATCCCGCTGGGCCAGCTACAATTATGCCGGTAACTTCAAAGGAATGGCCGTGGATGAGCAGGAAACCTCAGACTGTATTGTGACTACAGCTGCCAGAGAACTGCTGCTCCGTGATCAAGGACTGTTGTATGGTCTTTGATTCATGACCAGACCAGTGTTTGTGTCGTGACTGGTGCTGGGAGCCATAATGTATATATATCCCCACTTTTCTGTGTTCAGGGAGAAATTTGGCTTCTGCTTTCAAGGGGTCAGGTTCTCCCGCAAGCTTGTGAGAATAAAGCCTAACTCTGTTTGACTCATACCAGCCTCAGAGGTATTTTTCCCGACTACACCCGGCCTTGGCAATGGCTTGTTCCCAATTCCAGAGTCCTGATTGTGTATTTGAAGAGGTGGTGTGAATTAGAGAATTGCCAGGGCAGGGTGTCGGGACAGGGGATTACGATCCCTGCCTCTGTCACTCCAGCTTTCCAGGGCTGGAGAGAATTGTTGCGTTTCACTGGAGTGGAGCGAATCCTGCTCTTTGCCCCAAGGTTTAATGCAGCCTCTGTGACTAGGCCTCAATTCAAGTCCTAAATGCAGCAGAAATAGATGGAGAGAGAGACAGAGAGAGTGAGGGGAGAAATGATGGGGATATGAAAACAGCTGGATGTGGTGGGTTAAACTGAGGCCGTTAGTGGGAGCGGGGCTTCAATGAGGGATATAACCTCCATTTTAATTCTGAGGGTCTTGTTGGGGGCACGTCTCAGTCTTTTTTTCTCATGTTCTCTCAATCTCTCTCAGTCTGATTCTCTCTCTCTATCTGTCTCTTTCTCCATGTGTCTCATTCTCTCTCTGTCTCATCCTATCTCTCTCTGCCTCATTCTCTCTCTGTCGCTGCCTGTAAACAATTACTCAATAATAAAATCTTTGCAACCTTTGTGCATGCTGTCAGTTTCGACATTACAGCAATCTTGCAGAAACTGAGAAATAGAGAGAGAGATCCACTAATAGAAAGCCTGCACTGAATTTTATAATTCCCACTATTTTTGGGATCTTCGTATGCACAGGGTGATTGCAGAATTCCAAAATTACAATACTGAGGTCACATTATACGTTGCACCCGGAGGAAACCCCTGCAGACACGGGAAGAATGTGAAAACTCCACACAGACACAGTGACCAAAGCCGAGAATCGAATGCGATTCGCTGCCCGCTGTGAGGCAGCAGTGCGAATCATGTGCCCTTCAACACAATGGCTTGCTCGGCCATTTCGGAGGACAGCTGAGAGTCAGACACATTGCTTTGGCTCTGGAATGGCATGTAGACCAGACCAGGTAAGGACGGCAGATTTCCTTCTCTCTGGACATTACTGAAGCAGGGGGAGGGTGAAAGGGTGCAGAGAGTAATTGAGAATGCGAGGGAGTGAGATTGACAGCGAGAAAGAGAGAGAGAGAGAGAGCATGGTGGGGACAGGAAAGAGTGTGAGGGAACACAAGGAATTGACAGTAAAACAGAGGTGGGGGTGCGGATAGAGAGTGAGAAAAGACACACGGTCTCCAGTGTGGGCTGGAGGGATCCCTCAGCAGAGGGATCTGGATTTACAGGTACACAGGTCACTGAAAGTGGCAATGCAGGTAGATAAGGTAGTCAAGAAGGCACACGGCATGCTTGCCTTCATCGGCCGGGGCATTGAGTTTAAAAATTGGCAAGTCAAGTTGCAGCTTTATAGAACCTTAGTTCGGCCGCACTTGGAATATAGTGCTCAATTCTGGTCGCCACACTACCAGAAGGATGTGGAAGCTTTGAAGAGGGTACAGAAAAGATTTACCAGGATGTTGCCTGGTATGGAGGGCATTAGCTATGAGAAGAGGCTGGAGAAACTTGGTTTGTTCTCACTGGAGTGACAGAGGTTGAGGGGAGACCTGATAGAAATCTACAAGATTATGAGAGGCATGGACAGAGTGGATAGTCAGAACCTTTTTCCCAGGTGGAAGAGTCAATTACCAGGGGGCATAGGGTTAAGGTGTGAGGGGCAAGGTTTAAAGGAGAAGTACGAGGCAGGTTGCTTTACACAGAAGGTGGTGGGTGCCTGGAACTAATTGCCGGGGGAGGTAGTGGAAGCAGATACGACAGTGAGTTTTATGGGGCATCTGGACAAATTCATGAATAGGATGGGAATAGAGGGATATGGTCCCCGGAAGGGTGGGGCAGCATGGTCGATGCAGGCTTGGAGGGCCGAAGGGCCTGTTCCTGTGGTGTAATTTTCTTTGTTAAGTAGGGAAGAGGGAGGGATAAACTTAAAAATCCCTGGCCTTGGGAAAGCCTTGTTCCCAAACACAGAGTCCCGTTTGTGTTTGTACACAGGGCGCTATGAATTGTGAGCCTGCTGGAGTGGCCAGTGGGAATAATTATCCCGACCTCAGTCACTCCAGCTTCCCCTCTCTCTATCCATGTCTTTTTATGTTGCCTCTTCCAATAAATGGTAGAGACATTCCCAATGCAATGTGTTGGTTTTTTCAAGGGCGGGGGTGTGGAAGAGTGAGGAGAGGATTGGAGGGATGGGGGTGAGAAAAAGTGGCTGCCTTGTCCCTCTTGCTCCTTCCAGCTCTCACTGGGGTGTTTCTGAGCTGGAATGAATTGTTCTGTTTCTTTGGGGTGGGGTTATAAGTCTTATTTTGCCCTAAGTATGGATGAAGCCTCTGTGATTCGGCCTCAATTCAATGTCTAATCTCAGGGTCCTCAGGATGCCAGTTGCATTTGCTTTATTCCCAAACAGTGTCAGTGTTGAATTTAATGAACTCAATAGTTAATGTAATATAACGTAACACATGTAACATCCCAAAGTTTGCAGATAATACTAAGTTGGGTGGGAGGGTGAACAGTTTCGAAATGCAGAGATCCTTCAGAATGATCTGGACAGGTTGGGTGAGTGGACAAATCAATGGCAGTTGTCGTATAATTTGGATGAATGTGAGGTTATTCACTTTGGAAGCGAAAACAAGACGACAGATTGCTACCTGAATGGGTGTAAATTTGGAGAGGGGAGTGTGCAGCGGGACCTGGGTGTCCTTGTGCACCAGTCACTGAAGGTAAGCATGCAGGTGCAGCAGGCATGAAGAAGGCAAATGGCATCTTGACGTTCATTGCGAGAAGCTTTGAGTACAGGAGCAGGGATGCGTTGTTGCAATTATACAGAGCCTTGGTGAGGCCACACCGAGAGTATTGTGTGCAGTTTTGGTTTCCTTTTCTGCGGAAGGATGTTCCTGCTCTCGAAGGAGCGCAGCGAAGGTTTACCAGGCTGATTCCGGCGACGGCGGGACTGATGTATGAGGAGAGATTGATGAGGTTAGGATTGTTTTTGCTGGAATTCAAACGAAGGAGGGGGGATATCATGGAGACTTATAAAATTCTAACAGGACTAGACAGGGTAGATGCAGGGAGGATATTCCCGATGGTGGGAGAGTCCAGAACCAGGGGCCACAGTCTGAAGATTCAGGGTAGATCATTTATGACGGAGATGAGGAGACATTTCTTCACCCAGAGAGTGCTGAGCCTGCAGAATTCATTACCACAGGAAGTAGCTGATGCTAAAATATTGAATGTATTCAAGAGGCGGCTGGATATAGCACTTGCGGCGAATGGGATCAAAGGATGTGGGAAAAAGCAGGATTGGGCTATCGAGTTGGATGATCAGCCATGATCGTAATGAATGGAGGATCAGGCTCGACGGGTCGAATGACCTCCTCCTGCTCCTATTCTCTACGTTTCTATGTTTCAAAAAACCTGCAGCAGCCGCTTGAATTCATTGTATTCAGGATATAATTGTGGGTTCTCCCGCTCTCTGCCTCTTTTGCGAGTCATGAGGAGGGAGAGGGAATGAGAGAAAGGGGAAAGAGTATGTAAGAGACAGCAAGCCAAGACAGAGTGGCAGGGAGAGGAGATAAGGAATATTGTTGGGACGAGGGGGCAAGTGTTAGGGTGAACTCTGCTGTGCAGTCTCAGCCCAGCTGCCCATTCTCTGGGTAATAGAACAAAGACAATTACAGCACAGGAACAGGCCCTTCGGCCCTCCAAGTCGGCACCGACCATGCTGCCCAACTGAAATAAAACTCCCTACCCTTCCAGGACCATATCCCTCCATTCCCATCCAACTCATGATTTTGTCAAAGTCACTTTTGTATCTGCTTCCATTCCCTCCCCGGCAGTGAGTTCAAGGTACACACCATCCTCTGTGTAAAAAACCTTGCCTCAGACATCTCCTTTAAACCTTGCTCCTCGCACCTTAAACCTATGCCCCCGAGTAATTGACTCTTCCACCCTGGGAAAAAGCTTCTGACTATCCACTTTGTCCATGCCTCTCATAATCTTGTAGATTTCTATCAGATCACCCTTCAACCTGTGTGATTCCAGTGAGAACAAACCATGTTTCTCCAACCTCTCCTCGTAGCTAATGCCATTTGTACCAGGCAACATCCTGGTAAATCATTTCTGTCCCCTCTCCAAAGCCTCCACATCCTTCTGGAAGTGTGGTGACAGCATTGAGCACTATATTCCAAGTGTGGCCTAACTAAGATTCTATAAAGCTGCAACATGACTTGGCAATTTTTAAACTAAATGCCCCGGCCGATGAAGGCAAGCATGCCGTATGCCTTCTTGACTACCTTCTCCACCTGCATTGCCACTTTCAGTGACCTGTGTATCTGTACACCCAGATCCCTCTGCCTATCAATACTCTCAAGGTTTCTGCAATTTACTGTGTATTTACTATCTGTATTAGACCTTCCAAAATGCATTACATCACATTTGTCCAAATTAGACAATCTCTCTGCCCAAGTCTCCAACCAATCTATTGAAGATAGATCACCCCCTGCAATCCATCACCCCCTCCCCCACAACCACTCACCCCCCCTGCCCCACCTCTGCAACCCCTCCCCCACCCCTCACACCCTGCCCTCGTGCCTTCCCCTCACCACACCCCTTGCCCCTCCCCTCGCGCCACCCCTCGCCCCACTCCTCGCGCCCTCCCCTCGCCCCTCCCCTCGCCCCTCCCCTCGCCCCTCCGCCATGCAATCCCTTGCCATGCTCAATCCCTCCCACGCAACCCCTTTCCCCCTCCCCCCTTCCCCCTCAATACCAATTGACTCTGTAAACATCAAATCCGCCCTGGACTTATCCACTGGACCAACAGTCTCCTGGTGCATAAAGACCCACTTCTTATCATATTTCTCTGTGGGCACCGTAAAATAGATGTTATTCCAGATCTACAGGGATTTAGGGACGCAAGGACTGATTAGGTACAGTCAGCATGGCTTTGAGAGTGGAAAATCATGTCTCACAAATTTGATTGAGTTTTTTGAAGGGGTAACCAGGAAGGTAGATGACGGCAGTGCAGTTGATGTTGTCTGTATGGACTACAGCAAGGCTTTTGACAAGGTACCGCATGGTAGGTTGTTGCATGAGGTTAAATCTCACAGGATCCAGGGTGAGGTATCTAATTGGATACAAAATTGGCTTTTTGACAGAAGCCAGGGAATGGTTGTGGAGAATTGTTTTTTAAACTGGAGGCCTGTGACCAGCGGGGTGCCTCAGGGATCAGTGCTGGGCGTCATTTAATTAATGATTTGGATGAGAATATAGGAGGCATGGTTAGTAAGTTTTCAGATGACACTAATATTGGTGGCATAGTGGACAGTGAAGAAAGTTATCTCCAATTGCCACGGGATCTTGATAAATTGGGCCAGTGGGTTGACGAATGGGAGATGGAATTTAATTTAGACAAATGCGATGTGATGCACTTTGATAGATTGAACCAGGGCAGGACTTACTCAGTTAATGGCAGGGCGTTGGGGAGAGTTACAGAACAAAGTGATCTCGGGTTACATGTTCATAGCTCATTGAAAGTGGAGTCACAGGTGGACAGCGTGGTGAAGAAGGCATTCGGTATGCTTGGTTTCATTGGTCAGAACATTGAATACAGGAGTTGGAATGTCTTGTTGAAGTTGTCCAAGACATTGGTGAGGCCACACTTGGAATACTGTGTGCAGTTCCGGTCACCCTATTATAGAAAAGATATTATTAAACTGGAAAGAGTGCAGAAAAGATTTACTCGGACGCTACCGGGACTCGATGGATTGAGTTATAAGGAGAGGCTGGATAGACTGGGACTTTTTTCTCTGGAGCGTAGGAGGCTGAGGGGTGATCCTATAGAGGTCCATAAAATAATGAGGGGCACAGATCAGCGAGATAATCAAGATATTTTCCCAAAGTTAGGGGAGTCTAAAACTAGAGGGCACAGGTTTAAGGTGAGAGGGGAGAGATACAAAAGGGCCAGAGGGGCATTTTTTTTCACACAGAGGGTGGCGAGTGTCTGGAACAAGCTGCCAGAGGTAGTAGAAGAGGCGGGTACAATTTTGTCTTTTAAAAAGCGTTCAGATAGTAACATGGGCACGATGGGGAAACAGGGATATGGGCCAAATGCGTGCAATTGGGATTAGTTTCGTGGTTTTAAAAAAAACAGGTTTTTGCCGAAGGGTCTGTTTCCAAGCTTGGAAACCTCTATGACTCGATCTATACATGTACTTTACTGGTGCTGGCAGTATGTGGTTGAGATAGTGCAGGAGAAGGTTTAGAATATATCTAACCCCGTGCTGTATATGTCCTGGGTATGTTTGATGAGGACAGAGTAGGGGCAGCTTTACTCTGTATCTAACCCCGTGCTGTACCTCTCCTGGGAGTGTTTGAGGGGGGACCGTGTAGAGGGAGCTTTACTCTGTGTCTACTGCCGCGCTGTATCTGTCCTGGGAGTTTTTGATGGGGGACAGTGTGGAGGGAGCTTTACTGTGTATCTAACCCCGTATTGTACATTTTGGGAACGCAAAGAGATCTAATATTGTCTCTGCACAGTAAAGTTGAATGGAAGAGTGCAGACGCAGTATTCTGTGTCCAATTGGTCTGCATCTGCTCCAGGAGAAATGTATAAGGACAGTGTAGCGTTACATTTATTCTGCAGGAGCCTCCCCCCACCCCACTCCACACACAGCCCCCCACTCCACACAACCCAAACATCCGCTCGCTGTCACTACCCTGGGTGTGTGTGCTAGGGAAATTGCACATGGAGTTTTATCTTCAGTTTCCTCCATGCGACACCTGTCCCTGCATATGCAGAAATAACCTGATTCTTATTGGAACCAGGTATTTAGGAACAGCAGTGACCGCACTCTCCTTTCACGACCTGCTCAGCTACATTACTGAATTGCTCTTATTGTCAATACACATCCAGGTGCATGCCTAATCTCATCCCTACTGCCTTTACCTTCCAGTTGCATCACCGACTTCATTCTTATTACCAACTGACAAACAGATACATCACTGACCTCACTCTTATTGTCGCTACTGATTCCCTGCGACACCCACATTACAAAACGAAGAAAGGCAACACAGCAGCAGCATCACACAAACTGTCTCAAAAACCTTCAGCTCCTTCAATCATTCTGATCCTGGGCTGATCTCAACAACATAAAGTTTGAATGCAGAATGTAAGTTTGTTCCTCCACAAATACACTTGGTTTAAATAATTGCGGAACAGAGCATCTATTTCGGGTTAAGCAGAGGTGGCAGTGTGGGAGCATGGTGCTAAATATCAGAATTATCTGTATCAATATCTGACTGCTCAGAGACAGAAACTAAAATAAATAGATTCACTGCATGTGAAACATGTATAAAATGAGATCTTTATAAATATGCCTGTTCTGTTCTGTCCAGTCAGTTCGAGAAACGGATTTCGAAATGTTTTTCAATTAGATTGTATAAAATCTCAACATGCATTTTCACAGATTCCCTAAATAAATCCCCAGCTGAATTTCACAAGGCAGTCCCCACCAATTGAATTTTGGTTTTCACTCTGCGTGAGCTGTCAGCACCTCCGGGAATGTCATCCCGTTTGGTTAACGCTGACACGCAGCCTCACTGTTACTGGGAGATATAGCAAAGTGTTCTTGTATTGGATAGGGTCATCTCATTGTTTGCAATATTGGGACAATCGCAATATGGAACTGGTTCTCACTTCTACACAGGACAATTATTCCCCATTTGGCATTGATTACAATCAGTCGGTCAATCTGATTTACTTTACTGGGGCACTCTTCACATACAACAGAAAATGTTTGTAATTAATTCAATCGAATCCCAAAGTGCCTCATCTGTATTTAGCAAAGATCTGAAGGAGTATTTCACAAACAATGAAAATGAATTTTAACAAAAGACCGCTATTGTGAAAGCACGAGTGGAAAATATCAATATCAGTGGGGCTGCCCTGGGATTACTTCATGGACAGTGATGGAAACGTGTTTTATACTGAAGATACACGTCCCTTTTATCAGCCTGTTTGAATTGGCAGTGCAGCAAGACCATATACTTTACCCAGTGCTGTCCGTATCCTTGGAAATGTTCAATGGAAGCACAATTTACAGTAACCCAATGGCAAATACAGAAACATGGTTCAGAATTGGATTCGACAGAGAGTAAACACCCTTTGCAGTGAACTATTCAACGGGACCAAAATGGTTGACGAAGGAAGGGCCGTGGATGTTGTCTATATGGACTTTAGTCAAGCATTTGACAAAGTCCCTCATGGTAGGCTAGTGAAAAAGGCTGGATCCCATGGGATAAAGGGGGAGGTGGCTAGATGGGTGGAGAACTGGCTTGGTCATAGAAGACAGAGGGTGGTAGTGGAAGGGTCTTTTTCCGGCTGGAGGCCTGTGACTAGTGGTGTACCGCAGGGCTCTGTATTGGGACCTCTGCTGTTTGTGATTGATATAAATGATCTGGAAGAAGGAGTAACTGGGGTGATCAGTAAGTTTGCGGACGACACAAAACTGGCAGGACTTGCAGATAGTGAGGAACATTGTCAGAGGCTACAGAAGGATATAGATAGGCTGGAAATTTGGGCAAGGAAATGGCAGATGGAGTTCAATCCTGATGAATGCGAAGTGATGCATTTTGGTGGGAATAATGTAGGGAGGAGCTACACGATAAATGGAAGAACCATAAAGGGTGTAGAGACGCAGAGGGACCTGGCTGCGCAAGTCCACAGATCTTTGAAGGTGACGTCACAGGTGGAGAAGGTGGTGAAGAAGGCATATGGCATGCTTGCCTTTATAGGACGGGGCATAGAGTATAAAAGTTGGGGTCTGATGTTGCAGATGTATAGAACGTTGGTTCGGCCGCATTTGGAATACTGCGTCCAGTTCTGGTCACCACACTACCAGAAGACCGTGGAGGCTTTGGAGAGAGTACAGAGGAGGTTTACCAGGATGTTGCCTGGTCTGGAGGGGCTTGGTTATGAGGAGAGATTGGGGAAAATGGGGTTGTTCTCCTTGGAAAGACGGAGGATGAGGGGAGACTTAATAGAGATGTATAAAATTATGAAAGGCATAGATAGGGTGAACGGTGGGAAGCTTTTCCCCGGCTCGGTGGTGACGTTCACGAGGGGTCATAGGTTCAAGGTGAAGGGGGGGAGGTTTAACACAGATATCAGAAGGACATATTTCACACAGAGGGTCGTGGGGGCCTGGAATGTGTTGCCGGGCAAGGTGGTGGAGGCGGACACACTGGGAACGTTTAAGACTTATCTAGACAGCTATATGAACGGAGTGGGAATGGAGGGATACAAAAGAGTGGTCTAGTTTGGACCAGGGAGCGGCGCGGGCTAATTGGTCCTGGTTTCTCGTTTCAAGGCTTCATTCTATGATCATCTTGCTGGTGCCAGTACAGAGTGAGACTGCGGATAGTTGGGAACCTGTCTCGGGGGCAGGGAATTCATATGGTGTTCGTGGAAGTGGAAATGACTAGGGTTGGGAAGCATTTTCCGATCGGGGCCATTGTGATCTCCTGGACTCGTTTCGATCGCCTCAGGGGGTCGGAGAGGAATTTCCCAGATTTTTTTTCCCCATATTGCCCTGGGGTTTTTCACTCTGGGTTTTCGCCTCTCCCTGGAGATCACATGGTCTGGAGTGGGGGGGTGGGGGTAAGTTAATAGGTTGTAATGAACAAAGCATCGTAGCTGTGAGGGACAGCTCGGTGGATAGGATATTGGTATGCAGATAGGCTGTAAAATTGGGCGGGGATCCTGGATTCAGGATTCAATCCTGGACCGGGGAGCGGCGCGGGCTTGGGGGGGCGAAGGGCCTGTTCCTGTGCTGTATTGTTCTTTGTTCTTTGTTTGTTCTCAACCGCTTCTCCGCAACCCCTCACTTCACAACCTCTTCACCCGCAACCCATCACCGCCTGCCCCTCGCCCCATCCCCTGCAATTACTCACCGCTCCCCAACCCCTCTCCCCCTCTCCCTCACAACCCCTCTCCCCCACAACCCCTTGCCCGGTCTCCCCCGCAACCCCCCTCCCCCGCAACCCCCCTCCCCCTCAATACCAATTGACTCTAATCATTTTACTTGCTCTTGGACTATATCTTGTGTATTGATGTGTTTGTCCAGAAGCTTCTTCAATCAGAGAGTCCCTGCCTCCAGCAGCCACTCAGGCGGCGAGTTCCAGATTTCCAACAGTCTGCTCAACATTCTGTCCCCACATCCCCTCTGAAACACTCTCACCTTTAACCTCTGCCCTTTGGTCAAACCCAGACAAAGATGGAACTGGGCATGCGCGCTCCTCACATTGCCCCTCACAAAGATGGCACTGAGCAAGCGCTCTCCTCACATTGCCCCTCACAAAGACGGCGGCGACGCAGGCGCACAGCCCCGCTGGAAACATGGCGGCCGTGACCTCAGGGGCAGAAACGGGCAACAATACTGGGCTCCGCTGGGTACAAACGGGGTACCGGGGATTTCATTATCTGAGTTTCCGGTTTACAGAAACCTGGTTATGAATTCGCTCCCCGCCCCCCCCCCCCCCCCCCGGAGCCGCCATTCCATTCACTCACCGCCTGGCCATCAGATCGCCGTCACTCAATCGCCATCGCCATTTCTCACACTTCCGCATGCTCCACTCCGAGCCCCGCCCCTCACTCACTCCGATTGCTTGGAGGACCAGCCGCTCCCGCACTGTCCTCCAGGCCCGCCCCCTCTCCTCCTATTGGTCCGGAGCTGCCGTCAATCAGCCGGGCATTGTGATGGTGTGAGATGGTGGGCGTGGCCACAGCCTGAGGCTGACGCACTGATTCTGGGCAGCATTGAGTGTTTGTGAATCAGAGCTGGAGCTGGATGGTCATTTCCCCTGTGTCCGGGGCTCCGGGATTGACACTCATTTCCCCAGGACACTCATTATCACTGCAACTTTACAGGAGAAAGTCCCTGCTTCAATCCCCACTGCAAACCTTATGTTCAAACATTATACCAACTGGAAACTTTTACACATTTAATGCAGCAGGAAAATATCAGGTAATATTTATCACAGAAAAGTATCAGATCATGAATTTCATCAGTCAAAAGTGTTTAAATATCGACTCAGCAGTGAAGGCTGAGATTTTGCAGAAGGACAAAGAGATGGAAGATTCTGGTTAACATCTTTTATTAAATAGCAGGTTCAAGACTCCAGTCTCAACAGCTTTAAAAATGTATTCAGAAATATAACCTGAGCAGGGTGATGGTTCCCAGGCACTGCAGTGCTGTCAGTAAGCAAAGAATCATAGAACAGTGCAGAAAGAGGCCATTTGGCCCATTGAGTCTGCACCAACCACCATGCCACCCAGACCCTATCCCCATAATACGATATATTTACCCACTAATCCCTCTAACTTATGCATCCCAGTGCACTAAGTGGCAATTTAAAATGGCCAATCAACATAGCCCGCACACCATTGCACTGTGGGAGGAAACCAGCGCACCCGGAGGAAACCCACGCAGACACAGGGAGAATGTGCATACTCCACACAAACAGTGACCCGAGCCAGGTCCCTGGAGCTGTGAAGCAGCAGTGCGAACCACTGTGCTACCGTGCCGCCCTGTCATTCAGTGTCATTCAGCAGTGTCATTCAGCCCAGCTGCTCCTCTACCTGCCCCTTTAAAGGTGAAGAACTGGAACATCCTGTCCCCAAACACACCCCACCCTATTCACACTGAGAATCCCGGGGTGGGGAACTGGGATATCCTGTCCCCAAACACATCCCACACAGATACACAGAGAGAGAGAGAGAGAGAGGCAAACATATAGAGAGTGAGAGAGAGACATACAGACACACACAGAGAGACACACACAGATAAAGAGAGACACACACACACAGATACAGAGAGAGAGACACACACAAACAGATACAGAGAGAGAAAGAGACACACACACAGATACAGAGAGTGAGAGGCACACAGATACACAGAGAGAGGAGAGGCAGACACAGATACAGAGAGAGAGACACACACCGATACAGATAGAGAGACACACACAGATACAGAGAGAGAGAGAGGCACACAAATACAGAGAGAGAGAGGCACACAGATACAGAGAGAGACCCACAGATGCCGAGAGAGAGAGACACACACACAGATACAGAGAGAGAGACACACAGATGCAGAGAGAGAGACACACAGATGCAGAGAGAGAGACACACAGATATAAAGAGAGAGACAGACAGATACAAAAAGAGAGGCACACAGCTACAGAGAGAGACACACAGATACAGAGAGAGAGACACACAGATACAGAGGGAGAGACACACAGACACAGAGAGAAACACACAGATACAGAGAGAGAGGCACACAGAGATACAGAGAGAGAGGCACGTACAGATACAGATAGAGAGAGAGACACGCACAGATACAGATAGAGAGACACACACAGATACAGAGAGAGAGAGAGGCACACAAATACAGAGAGAGAGGCACACAGATACAGAGAGAGACCCACAGATGCCGAGAGAGAGAGACACACACACAGATACAGAGAGAGAGACACACAGATGCAGAGAGAGAGACACACAGATGCAGAGAGAGAGACACGCAGATATAAAGAGAGAGGCAGACAGATACAAAAAGAGAGGCACACAGCTACAGAGAGAGACACACAGATACAGAGAGAGAGACACACAGATACAGAGGGAGAGACACACAGACACAGAGAGAAACACACAGATACAGAGAGAGAGGCACACAGAGATACAGAGAGAGAGGCACGTACAGATACAGATAGAGAGAGAGACACGCACAGATACAGAGAGAGAGACACACACAGATACAGAGAGAGAGAGGCACACAGAGACAGAGAGAGAGAGACACACAGATACAGATAGAGAGAGAGACAGACAGACAGAAACAGAGCGAGAGGCACACAGATACAGAGAGAGAGAGACACACACATATATATAGAGAGGGGCAGACAGATACAGAGAGAGAGGCACACAGATATGGAGAGAGAGACACACAGATACAGAGAGAGAGACACACAGATACAGAGAGGGAGACATACACACAGATACAGAGAGAGAGACACACACACAGATATATAGAGAGAGAGACACACAGATACAGAGATAGACACACAGATACAGAGAGAGAGAGGCACAGCTATCGAAGAATAAAGAAGTTGAAGAGAACATGTCTGTCTTCAAATTGTCTTCGACAATCACCAGGCAAGACTGTTCTCTTCCTGTTGGGGAGCACTTCAGCGGTCACGGGCATTCGGCCTCTGATATTCGGGTAAGCGTTCTACAAGGTGGCCTTCGCGACACACGACGGTGCAGAGTCGCTGAGCAGAAACTGATAGCCAAGTTCCGCACACATGAGGACGGCCTCAACCGGGATATTGGGTTCATGTCACACTATTTGTAACCCCCACAGCCTGCCTGGACCTGCAGAGTTTCATTGGCTGTCCTGTCTGGAGACAATACATATCTCTTTAGCCTGTCTTGATGCTCTCTCCACTCACATTGTTTGTATCTTAAAGACTTGATTTGCTGTAAGCATTTGCATTCCAACCATTATTCATGTAAATTGAGTTTGTGTCTTTATATGCCCTGTTTGTGAACAGAATTCCCACTCACCTGCAGAAGGGGCTTGGGGCTCTGAAAGCTTGTGTGGCTTTTGCTACCAAATAAACCTGTTGGACTTTAACCTGTTGTTGTTAAACTTCTTACTGTGTTTACCCCAGTCCAACGCCGGCATCTCCACATGAGGATTTCTACAGCAGGGTGTGCAGCTCCATTATCAAGGAGTAAAATATCCCTGCAGCCCGGAGGACGTCCCAGAAACTGACAATGAGCCCTGGTTTCAGGGAAAAATGGTTTGAGTATGAATCAACGAAACTTGGTGAAGACAGCTGCTGCTGCTGTTCCTATTGGTTTTAGCATTGCTGCTCCTCTTATTCCTCATCAGCGGTTCAAGGAGTTTCCATGCTGTGGTGAGGCAGTAGGGAAGAGCATACCAAGGTGATATGGTATAATTTCACCATCACTAGTTAGGTACATGGCAAATGGCTTCAGGTTGCGCCATCCATTTATCAAACTACCTTGGGGTATATTGACTCAGGCCTTGGCAGCACTGCAGAGTGCATTGTCCAAGAATACTTCTTGGAATTCCCTCCCACCCAAGCATCTGTTCAATGCAATGAACATTTTGTGCATGAATTCAGCCTTGTATCTGGTCGCGATTGCCCGCAAAATGCATTAATCCGTGGGCTGAATGGGGGTCACACATTTGAGCAGAAAATAAATTCTGAAAACAATGTTCCCGATGAGGACAAAATAACCATGCAGCTCTCAGGAAACCCCAGGACCGGCAATGAGGCCTGGCTTCAGGGACAAAATGGCTGTCTTACCAGTCAAGGAAAATTGGTTGAGTCATCCATGCGCACTTATTGATTGGCCTTGTAAACAACAGGGAAGACTCTGATCCCTTTGAAAAACGTATACTTCTGACTGTTACCAATAACACATGTATACATGCCCTGCTCTTTGACCTTTTTCCAATATTATCATGGAAAGTTCATCCAAGTATGTCGCTGCAGCTTCATGGTCAGCGGAGATTTCTTCACCATATACTTTCAGCACACACATACATGGCTGTTTGTAAACTTGTTCTGCCACCCTGACGCTCAATAACATGCTGTTGTTAGGCCCAGCCCTTTATGGAACACTTTCGTTTCGGCCATGGTAATGAATATCCAATGGAGATGTTGCACTCTGACAGTATCTGATTCACTAGAATAACAATTTGTCGACATGGACAATCTTTGACTGATGGAGGATATTCTGATTATCCATTAATTGCAGCACATCACTGTCAGCAAAACATTTAATTTCTCCGTTTTCTTCTTCAGATCATAAATGGTTGATGTACCAACATCATTCTATTTGCTTAAACACTTCCCGGGGGTGCCTTTCTCCAGACGCATCAGTAACTCGACTTTCTGCTTTATAGTCAGTGGCCTTTTGTCTTGGTGCTCTTGCCAGCCGCGAGACTTTTGACATGAAAACAGAAGCAATAAAGTCTGGAATTATATAGAGAGAGACATGTTCTTACAATGGTTAAACTGCGTGTCAGATAATGGATATGGGAATCTGGGACTTGACACATTATTCTGCGCGTCAATTACAAATTGTATCATGTGGCGTCAGCGTCAAGTGTAACCGGCTTCTGAGACCATCATGTTTCTGGAACGCTGGATAAGAGGTCCAGTACATGTACCAGTTTACAAGGGGGATGATTCTCGTTCAAATATACTGCACAGAATGCTGGGAAGTAGCCACGTAGTGCTGAGGTCAAAGGTGGTGGAGACACTTGTATGGGAATGGTGACTTAAATCAGCTGATGAAATATTTGCCAAAAATTCCAGCATGAATAGTGAAATCAGCTTGAGCTATAAGTGTGAGTCATGCTGTAGGTATATTTGCAACACATGTAGTGTGCGCAGTATTCCCGTTATTACACTGCTGGTATACAATAATCTAATAAGAATTCGACCTCAACATCCAGCCCTGTTTTTCAGAAAATAATGATTCACTAAATTAAAGGAGGGTTGTCCATCAACACTCCATTGGTATACTTGGCCTTGCAATACCAAGCTTCATTACCCAGAGTAACAATTGATAGTGTTTGGGAAAATTATGATTCCCTAAATTAAAGGAGGGTCGTTCCTTATTCTTGAAATGTGTTGGGATTCTCGATTGTGTCTCTGAGGTCAGAATGGCAGCATTTAACACATTTAATTCATCCATGGCATTAGCACCCTGATTCTGAGTCTGAGATTGATGCACTGAATCTATGAAAGGAAACATTTCTCAAGAGGATCTGGATTTCATAGCAGGTCATTGCAGAGATCTGCATCAGCTGGATCACATTTGACCAGCCAGAGGTTCTGATGGCTGAATCGTACAATCCTCTCCTCAGGCTTTCGCAACCACAGGAATGGAGAGGAGAAACGGAAAGGCCGTGTCTACAGTTCCCCTCACATCCCGTATGGCTCAGACACTCAGATGGAGCTCTTGCTTTGGGATCTGGTCATTGAAATGAGGTCATATTTGTCAAGGACGGAAGGAAAAGTCCAGCCTCGTAAAACCAGCAGCATGAATGGAAGTGGCTGAGGAAACGAGCAGGAGCATTGTGGTCTCGCAAACATGGGAAATGTGTTTCAAGAAGTTCAAGGCCCGCAGGAGATGGGGAAAGTGCGTGACATAACTCGCTCAGGTGCTGAGAGTCACACTCTTACTTTCCCAGCATTTCCCTGCACGACTGCACGAAACAACACCCCTTACACCTCCATTCATTCCTGTCTCTCCAGACACTTCCTCACGTCCTCATCTGAAAAGCCAAAGTGCTCACTCAGCCACGTCATTGTGCCATCACAGCAATGTCTCACTCTCACCCTGCACGAACACTGACTTTGTTTCCACTCCACTCAATGCATTTCTCACTATCACAATTCTCTATTTCCATCCCTTTCAGTTTGACTAACAAATTCAACTACTTCAGATATTGATCTAACTTTCCTGTCAAAGTTGCAATGTTCTCATCCCTCAACCATTCCCAGTAACACAGCATTTAGATAGAGGTCTGTGGGAAGGTCATTGCTGACCGTCAATTGAAACTAATTTAAAGGATGTAGAGCGGGCACTGAGAAAAAGACTGGGACACAGAGGATGATGACGGGAAGAGAATTTCAATTGTCCTCCATTCCTCCTTAGCTTTCTACAGGCAATGATTGGTTTTGGTTTGGGATTCGATCAATCCTGTAATTGATCCCCTTGCCTTTGATACTTCATTTCTCATCATTTCACTCTGTGGCAGTTTGGTCAAAACCCCATTTCTTCGCACGCATCCTGACACGAACCATGTACCTGTAGCAGAAGAAGAAATTAGACACAGAAAATACTGGACAGTAACAAGTATAACAACAGGTATTTTATAGCTTCCCTCAAATAGTAAAACCATTCACCCCATAAATACTGTAGATTCTAAGTGTAAAACTAATTGGGATTGTTACATTTCTTGTAATTTTACTGGTGTCAGCTCACTATGAAAAGCAGAAGAATCCGTAAGTTCTGGAGTTGAGCAACTTACAACTTCTTCAAATCATTTCCCAGTTTCTGTCTCTAAAGCCGCTCGTGCTAAGTGTCTGTATGAAGAATTTCGTCAACCCTCCACACTTCCTTTTTCACATCTGAGTGCTCGGTGTTAGTGGAAAAGCTGAGCAGCTGAATGTTGATGTGTTCACTCTGCCCTTATTTAGTCATTCAATCTATCCCGACACTGCACTCAATATCAATCAGTCGCCTCAAGAGGAAGGTTCTCAACTACCTGTAAAAACAAACATTTTACAGCACCAACCTTGTGAGTGCCAGCTGGCTACCAATGTTCCATTGTTCAAGCTCCCTTCGCAAAACAAAGATGTTCAGACCTTCTGCACATCAGCTTTCACTCCTAAACGGATCAGCCAGAGAGTAAGGGTCAGTGCAGCTCCATTTCTGTCACTGGAACGGGGTGTGCAGCCTTCTGTCTCTAGTTTATCCAGTTTACAAACCTAATGAAATGTGTGATCTCACTGTGAAATCACAGTATCCCTCATCCAGTTAAAGGGCAGCAACATGATGCAGGTCTTGGGTAAACATCCCTGGGTTCCACATTGGCCGTCATGATAGAATGAACCGGAATGTCAAAAAAGTCAGAATAAGACCTGCAGGCAATGGGCCTTAAGGAGAATATTAGCCTTCTCGCTGCCACATTCCCCGAGTGAAGGATGAACCCAATGTTCCAACATCCTATTGAGTTTGTCGAGTTGAATGCTCCAGGTCATCAATGATGCCAGAGACATTGATCAGGACCACTGAGGCTGGGGTTCAATCATTGGCTGGGGAATTGATTGGTGCCAATGCGAAGGTTTACATGGAGCCCATTCCAATTCTCTGCACTATACATGTTATTCACATCAAGATTTTACAATAAGTTGCTGCCCAAGAGAAGGGCAATAGTTGATGAGCCACTTCTGTTCAGATTTATTGCGTACAAGTGGAGGGGAGAGTGGAGAAGATGGTAAATGCCTTCCTGAACCTTTAGTGTGAGGCACAGTAAAGGAAATCACTACTGCTCACACTTCAGACTGACGCCAGTAATACAGCTGCAAGCATTTACAGAGCGCGGAGTGAGAACCAAATTCAAGGACAGATACCAGCCAGTCAGTGAGAAACATACCTGAGAATTGGGCTGTGTGACCATCATTACCCACGTTCCAGGACCCAGACTATCTATGAGCAGCAATATTGAAGATTTATTAGCAACCGCAATTTCAACTAATCTATCCTACTCTGCATCTATATTACTGGTTCCGTTATAATGATCACATTGCTCATTATCATGTTCACAAATTATGTTACAATGTAATGTCGAGACAAACCAATCACTTCTTAGCCGACCACATTCACTCCTAGATAAATCAGGCCGTGAGTCAGAGTCTGTGAGTTCCACTGGAACTGGTTGTGCTGATGAACCTACTGTGATGTTTAATCTCAAGGTGATGCTCAGTGTGAGAGCGAGACTTCCTCTGCAATATCATGAAATATTAACCAATCAAGGGCCTTGGCTTGATGGACAAACACCCTTGGATTTCATTTGGGGGACAGTCAGAGTGAGAAGATTATCCAAAGTATTCTGTCCTACAGCTTGTGAAATGTTTGGAACTCTCTTCCCCAGAAAGTGGTGGAGGACAGGGTCAATGAACATTTTGAAGGCAGAGGTAGATAGATTGCTGACTAACAAGGGAGTCAATGGTTCTCAGAGTTAGGCAGAGACGAGGCACATTCAGATCAGCCGTGATCTTACTGAATGGCGGCGGAACAGGCTCGAGGGCTCGAACGGCCCACTTCTACTCCCAATTCATATGTTTCCAGATGGATACAACCCAGTGGATATGGCAAGTAGAGCCATGGTGTTGGGATTGATTGCCTTCTCCATGTCCTCCTGCTGGGTTGACAATGTTTAAAATTGCTTCTATATCCTTTGAATCAGTGTTTGTGGCTTTTGGGATTTGGAGCACTACAGGGCAGAATACTCAGGAAAATCAGTGGTGCCAGATAATTTTGATCATGGTCCATTGGTGCTGGCTTGGTACCAGAGGCAGAGGAGCCAATCAGTGCTGTTGGGAGAAGTTGAACCAAAATCTTGCTGGAATATATGTGTTGTTGTAGCCGAGGATTCATAGAACATAGAACATAGAACAGTACAGCACAGAACAGGCCCTTCGGCCCACGATGTTGTGCCGAGCTTTATCTGAAACCAAGATCAAGCTATCCCACTCCCTATCATCCTGGTGTGCTCCATGTGCCTATCCAATAACCGCTTAAATGTTTCTAAAGTGTCTGACTCCACTATCACTGCAGGCAGTCCATTCCACACCCCAACCACTCTCTGCGTAAAGAACCTACCTCTGATATCCGTCCTGTATCTCCCACCACGAACCCTATAGTTATGCCCCCTTGTAATAGCTACATCCACCCGAGGAAATAGTATTTGAACGTTCACTCTATCTATCCCCTTCATCATTTTATACACCTCTATTAAGTCTCCCCTCAGCCTCCTCCGCTCCAGAGAGAACAGCCCTAGCTCCCTCAACCTTTCCTCATATGACCTACCCTCCAAACCAGGCAGCATCCTGGTAAATCTCCTCTGCACTCTCTCCAGCGCTTCCACATCCTTCTTATAGTGAGGTGACCAGAACTGCACACAATATTCCAAATGTGGTCTCACCAAGGTCCTGTACAGTTGCAGCATAACCCCACGGCTCTTAAACTCCAACCCCCTGTTAATAAAAGCTAACACACTATAGGCCTTCTTCACAGCTCTATCCACTTGAGTGGCAACCTTTAGAGATCTGTGGATATGGACCCCAAGATCTCTCTGTTCCTCCACAGTCTTCAGAACCCTACCTTTGACCCTGTAATCCACATTTAAATTTGTCCTACCAAAATGAATCACCTCACATTTATCAGGGTGAAACTCCACAACAAGTTCAACCGAGAGAACGGTTGTGGAAGATGAATCATTTTCATTGACCTCGATTGTGTAGATTCAGTGAACAGGGGACAGATATCTATCTGGGACTTTAGAGTGAATCTAACAAACGTTGCAACTGTACAGGACCATGGTGAGACCACATTTGGAATATTGTGTGCAGTTCTCGTCACCTGACTGTAAGAAGGACGTGGAAGAATTGAAAAGAGTGCAAAGGAGATTTACCAGGATGCTGCCTGGTTTGGAGGGTAGGTCTTATGAGGAAAGGTGGCGGGAGGTAGGGCTTTTCTCTTTTGAGCGGAGGAGGATGAGAGGCGATATAATAGAGGTTTATAAGATGATGAGGGGGATAGATAGAGTGAACGTTCAGAGACTATTTCCTCGGGCGGATGTAGCTGTTACTAGGGGGCATAACTATAAGGTTCATGGTGGGAGATGTAGGAAGGATGTCCGAGGTAGATTCTTTATTCAGAGAGTGGTTGGGGTGTGGATGGGGTGCCTACTGTGATAGGGGAGTCGAACACTTTCGGAACTTTCAAGCGGTTATTGGATAGGCACATGGAGCACACCAGAATGATAGTGAGTGGGATAGCTTGATCATGGCTTCGGACAAAGCACGGCACAACATCAAGGGCCGAAGGGCCGATACTGTGCTGTACTGTTCTATGTTCTATGTTGAACATTTGTGCCAAGCTCTAGAAATCTCCCACCCAATCCTATAGGAGATTATGTTAGGAAGCTGAATCAAATATAGAACAAGGCGTGAGCATTAAACTCACATTGGAAGTGAGATGGTGAGTCAAGGTCAACAAACAAGGTCCCGAGAGTGCGGTGAATAACCATCAGAATACGAGGCTCTGGGTACCGACTACCTAAGAGCAATGACATGAAAAGTTTACTCGAGGCAACAAAACACAACTATTTCATCTTGCAGCAGTTTAACTGAATTTGTTGGGTCATTTAGAAAATTAAAATTAAAGTACAAATATAGGGAGACAAACCATTCAATGTCCCATCGAATCTACCTGACGTTGGCATTGGTCACGCTCCATTCACTTATTCAGATTTTCCAAACAATCACAGGGGGCACATATTGAAGAGAATCCTCAGCACCACAGGACATAAACAAACAGTCTCAGTACCAGTGCTGCACAACTCTACCAGTAGCTTGAATCCTCGATGTCCGCCTCTCATGCTCTCCTCAAGGTGCTGCTTGTCTGTCCCGGTGTGCCAGTGTCCGCCTCTCACACTCTCCTCAAGGTGCTGCTTCTCTGTCCCGGTGTCCCAGTGTCTCCCTCTCACACTCTCCTCAAGGTGCTGCTTCTCTGTCCCGGTGTCCCAGTGTCTACCTCTCACACTCTCCTCAAGTTGCTGACTGTCTGTCCCGGTGTCGCACTGTGCCCCTCTCACACTCTCCTCAAGGTGCTACTTGTCTGTCCTGGTGTCCCAGTGTCTCCTTCTCACACTCTCCTCAAGGAGCTGTTGTCTGCCCCGCTATCCCAGTGTTCCCCTCTCACACTCTCCTCAAGGTGCTGCTTGTCTGTCCCAGTGTCCCAATGTCCCCCTCTCACACTCTCCTCAAGGTGCTGACTGTCTGTCCCGGTGTCCCACTGTCCTGCTCTCACACTCTCCTCAAGGTGCTGCTGACTTTGTTTAGGTGTCCTGGTGTCCTTCTCCCACACTCTCCTCAAGTCACCCTTGCCTCCTTACAATCTCATAATAGAAAATGCTGAGAAAGTTTGATGTGAATCCTCTTGATCAGGTTGTTCTGTGCGTGACACTGAGAGATGGTTTTGATGACTCGAGCTAAGACTGTACTGTACGTAATGCAGAGCTAGTTCTATCTGATGACTATAGCTAAGGCTGTACTATATGTAATGCTGGGATATTGATCTGTCTGATGTCCCTTACGAAGATTGTGCTGTAAATAAGCTGTACATAAGATCGTCTGCAGCTTGGATTTAGCAATCTATATCAATCCAGATAAATGTTAAATTCATCCATAACCCACAATCATGATAACCATAAGACAATAAGATATAGGAACAGAATTAGGCCATTAGGCTCATCGAGCCTGTTACATCATTCAGTTCTGGCTGATAAGTTTCTCAGACCCATTCTCCCGCTTTTTCCCGGTAACCTATGATCCCTTTACCTGTCAAAAACGTATCTGTCACTTTCTTAAATACACTCAATGGCCTGGCCTCCACAGCATTGTGTTGCAATGAATTCCACAGATTCATCCTCTCCCCTCGCCGGCTGAAGACTTTCCTCCTCATCACATTTCTAAAGTAAGAATTCTCACAACAGCAGGTTAAAGTCCCACAGGTTTATTTGGAATCACGAGCTTTCGGAACGCTGCTCCTTCATCAGGTGAGTGGACAACTGGTGTTGTGAGACTTCTTACTGTGTCCACCCCAGTCCAACGCCAACATCTCCAGTTCTAAAGGGCTGTCCCTTTCCTCTGAGGCTGTGCCCTCATGTCCTCGTCTCTCCCTCGAATGGAAACACCTTCCCCAAGTAACACTTTATCCAGGCCTTTCATTATTCTGTAAGTTTCCATGAGCTCCCCCTCCTCATCCTTCCAAACACCATCGAGTACAGACCCAAAGTCCTCAGACGCTCCTCATGCGTTAAGCCTTTCATTCCCCGGATCATTCTTGTGAACACCCTCTGGACCCTCTCCAAGACCAGAGCATCTTTCCTTAGATTCGGGGCCTACAATTGCTGACAATATTCGGGTTGTGGCCTGACCAGAGTCTTATAAACCCTCAGCAGTACACCCTTGCTTTTGTATTCTCGCCGTCTGGAAATGAACGCTGGCAGAGGGACCTCTGTTATATAGAAGGAATATTGAAAGATTTACGGCATGGCCCTACATTATTTCCAACTTCCCATACGTCCCTGACCCTCACAAACCAATCTGGGCAGTAAATGTTCTACTTTGGGTATAAAAAGTGTTTGATTGAAGGGGGTTAAATGAAGCTGTTTGTTGAGTGACTGTAATTGATGTGAGTCTCCATGGATCCGATTAGTGTGCCTGGAGGGATTTCCCTCTTCTATTAATGAGGGATTCCGTTCAATGTGTTGTCCCTTTGAGTCAGCGGGAGCGACTACTCCAACACTAACAGAGATCAGCCGCTGTGGAGAGAGAGGGAGGGAGAGGAGAGATCAGAATCTGGGAACAATGGATTGGAATGTTCCAACAATTGATCAGAATCTGGGAACAATGGATTGGAATGTTCCAACCAAGGACAGGAGTTTATTCTTTTGGATTTCTCTGTTTACTGCAGATCCCTTTTGGTGGATGACATCAAATTATCGGATTCGGTATCTAATGAAGGCGATTCAATGCTTTTACTATCCCCTCCTAGCTATTGTTGGTGTTCCCGGTAAGTCACTAGCTGGAATTGTACCAGCCCAACCATCATCGGAATCGGAGCAGGCGAAGGGTGGAGATTGGGAAGGTCTGTTGAACACGGGCGGGATTTTGCATCTTTGGGAAGAGTGAGGCTGTAAAGTCCCGTCCCCTGTGCCCAGTTCCTAATTCGAGAAAGGCTGTTTAACTGTATTGATTTCCTTGTCATTTACTGTACTCTGTTTGCTGCTCTTGTTGTTTCTGTTGAATCTGTGTTAAGTTATTCATTCTTTCAGCCACTGACAATTGTCTCAGGGCTAGGATGTCTTCTGTGTGCTGTGACTTTCCATAGACATATGAACTCAAATACTTCTTCCTTCATAAGTAAAAGATTGAGACAGAATCCTTTTTACCCTCTACGTATAACAGCAGTTCACTCCTAATCACCCACCCCGTCAGCAGGTTACAGAATCCATTTTATTGGTCATGTGTCCAGAGCAAGATCTCACAGAGAGAGAACATGTTTGGTAAAGTTTATTCAGAAGTGTAACAAATATGAGAACATTAACATTGAAATGATGTAACTGTGACAATCCCCAAGTCACCACACTCCAGCGCCTGCACACTGATGGAGAATTTAGCACGGCCAATGCACCTAACCAGCAAAACTTTCAAAGTGTGGGAGGAAACGGGAGCACAAGGAGGAAACCCACGCAGTCACAGGAGAACGTGCAGAATCTGCACAGGCCGAGGCCAAGCCTGGAATTGAACCAGGACCTCCGGTGCTGTGAGGCAACAATGCTTTCCCCTGTGCCACCACAAGCTCTCCTAGAGTAACAGGAACACAAACACACAGACACACCCAAACGCACAGACATTAATACACACATTTGTTGATAGAACAAATCAGATTTTAACACTTACTCCCATTCACACACAAATTATGAATCGGACATCGCATACTGAGGAAGACTCGTACGATGCTCCCTTAGAAATAGACATAGAACAGTAAAGCACAGTACAGGGCCTTCGGCCCTTGATGTTGTGCCGAGCTTTGCCCGAAACCAAGATCAAGCTATGCCACTCCCGATCATTCTGATGTGCTCCATGTGCCTATCCAATAACCGCTTGAAAGTTCCTAAAGTGTCCGACTCCACTACCACAGCAGGCAGTTGATTCCACACCCCAACCACTCTCAGAGTAAAGACCCTACCTCGGACATCCCTCCTATATCTCCCACCATTATGCCCCCCAATAACAGCTACATCCCCCCGAGGAAATATTCTCTGAACGTCCACTCTATCTATCTCCCTCATCATCTTATAAACCTCTATAAAGTCGCCTGTCATCCTCCTCCGCTCAAAAGAGAAAAGCCCTACCTCCCTCAACCTTTCCTCATAAGACCTAACCCCTAAACCAGGGCCTTGCTGCCTCTCTGCATGCACAGTGGTGTAGGGAGGGGACTCTCGCTGCCTCTCCGCATGCACAATGGGGTAGGGAGGGTGTCTCGCTGCCTCTCTGCATGCACAGTGGGGCAGGGAGGGGGCCTTGTTGCCTGTCTGCATGGACAGGGTGTTCGGGAGGGGGGACTCGCCGCCTCTCTGCATGCACAGTGGGGTAGGGAGGGGGACTTTCTGCCTCTCTGCATGCACTATGGGATAGGGAGGGTGTACCACTGCCTCTCTGCATGTGCAGTGGTTTCGGGAGGGGTTCTCGCTGCTTCGCTGCATGCACATTGGGATAGGGAAGGGGGACTCGCTGCCTCTCTGCATGCACAGTGGGGTAAGGAGAGGGTCTCGCTGCCTCTCTGCATGCACAATGGGTAGGAAGGGGGCCTCGCTGCCTCTCTGCACGCACAGTGCAGTAGGGAGGGTGTCTCGCTGCCTCTCTGCATGCACAGTGGAGTAGGAAGGGGGTCTCGCTGCTTCTCATGCATGGACAGTGGTTTAGGGAGAGGGTCTCGCTGCCTCTCTGCATGCACAGTGGTTAGGAAGGGGGCCTCGCTGCCTCTCAGCACGCACAGTGGGTTAGGGAGGGGGTCTCGCTGCCTCTCTGCATGCACAGTGGGTTAGGGAGGGGGCCTTGCTGCCTCTCTGCATGCACAGTGGGGTAGGTAGGGGGTCTCGCTGCCTCTCTGCATGCACAGTGCGTTAGGGAGGGTGTCTTGCTGCCTCTCTGCATGCATTGTATGTTAGGGAGGGGGCCTCGCTGCCTCTGCATGCGCAGTTGGGTAGTGAGGTGGTCTCGCTGCCTCTCTGCATGCACAGTGGGGTAGGCGGAGGTGCCCTGCTGCCTCTCTTCATGCAATTGGTGTGGGGGGAGGGGACGTTGGTGATTGGTGCGGATGGTGTAGAGGTGGCTGGGTCTATATCCGATCGGGTGCTCCTCACAAAGAGCTGCGGACCCCCGGACTATCTGGAGGCAGCTGCTGTGTTGAAGCTCGCTGCAACAGCAGTGAGCTGACAGATGTCTCTCTCAGACCAGGCAGCTCACTGCTGGCTGCAACTGCGCATTTGCAACCACATAGGTTTGGTATATGGTTGGTATCCCAGCCAGCGCTGCGAGAGCTGCAAGTGGTGGGGACACTACTGAGGGTGGTCTAACTGCCATGGGGTTTTAACAGCACAAAATGAGGCCCTACGGACCATTATGTCTGAACTGGTCATCAAACACCGATCCAATCGAATCCCATTTTCCAGTACTCAATCCAGAGCCTTCTATGCCCTGGCGTTTGAATTGTTGATCTAAATGCCTCTTGTGGTTGTTCAGGCCGTGAGCTGCAGATCCCAGCGCCATGTGGATGGATACATTTTTCCTCCAATCCATAGAAAAATTTGCCCTTGACCTTAAATCCATGCCCCTCTCGTTATTGACACTTCTACTAAAGGGAAAATGTTTATTCCTCTCTGTGTGCAGCATAATTTTGGGCAAATCACTCAGTTCACCGCCCCCCCCCCCCAGCCCCACCTGAAAACACTCCCACCACCACCCACTACACCCGCTCCCCATCAAGCCGTCTCTGCTCTAAGGTAAAAACCCAGCCTAACCAGCCGCTCTTCATAGCTGAAACTCTCCAGCTCAGGCAGCATCCTGGTGAATCTCCTCTCCACCGTCTCCAGTGCAATCACATCCTTCCTGTGGTGTGATGACCAGAGCTGCACACAGTACTCTTGCTCTGGTCTAACCAGCATTTTATACACTTCCATCATAACCTCCCAGCTCTTATATTCTATGCTGCGGCTTCTACAGGCAAGTATCCTACATGTCATTTTAACCACCTCATCAAACTGCCTTGCTGCTTTTCGGAATCCACATATATGCACCCCAAATTAATTCTGGCCCTCTGCGCTTGCTCACACTCGACCGGACATGGTGCATTTCCTTGCCCTGATAGTTGTCCCAAATGCATCGCCTCACATTTTTCAGGTGTCAATTACATTTGACCATTTGACCAGCCTTTCAGTTTCCTCAGCACGGTGGCACAGTGGTTAGCACTGCTGACGCACAGCGCCAGAGACGTGTGTTCGATTTCTGGCTTGGACCACATCTGTGTGGAGTTTACACATTCTCCCCGTCTCAACATGGGTTTCCTCCAGGTGCTCCAGTTTCCTCCCACAGTCCAAAGCCTTGTGGGTTGGATGGATTGGCCAGGATATACTGGACTTTGCTTGGGTAAATGCATGGTTCATGGGGATATCGCCTGGGTGGGATTGTGCTCAGTGCAGACTAAATGGGCTGAATGGCATCCTTCTGCACTGTAGGATTCTATGATTCCTGTAATCTAAGGCTTTCCTCCTCAGAAAGGGCTTTTGATGAGGACTCGTCTACTGAGGTAGTTTGGGCTGAGGTTAGAAACAGGAAAGGAGAGGTCACCCTGTTGGGAGTTTTTTATAGACCTCCGAAAAGTTCCAGAGATGTAGAGGAAAAAATTGCAAAGACGATTTTGAATAGGAGCGAAAGTAGCAGGGTAGTTGTACTGGGGGACTTTAACTTTATAAATATTGACTGGAAAAGCTATAGTTCGAGTACTTTGGAGGGGTCGGTATTTGTCCAATGCGTGCAGGAAGGCTTCCTGACGCAGTATGTAGATAGACCAACAAGAGGCGAGGCCACATGGGATTTGGTACTGGGTAATGAACCAGGCCAGGTGTTAGATTTGGAGGTAGGCGAGCACTTTGGTGACAGTGACCACAATTCGATTACGTTTACCTTAGCTATGGAAAAGGATAGGTATATACCAAAGGACAAGAGTTATAGCTGGGGGAAAGGAAATTATGATGCGATTAGGCGAGATTGAGCTGGCATGGGTTGGGGAAGGCAGGGGATGGGCACAATTGGAATGTGGAACTTGTTCAAGGAACAGCTACTATGAGTCCTTGATAAATATGTACCTGTCAGGCAGGGAGGAAGCAGACGTGTGAGGGAACCATGGTTCACTAAGGAGGTTGAATCTCTTGTGAAGACGAAGAAGGAGACTTATGTAAGGATGAGACGTGAAGACTCAGTTACGGAGCTTGAAAGTTAAAAGTTAGCAAGGAAGGACCTAAAGAAAGAGTTAAGTAGAGCCAGGAGGGGACATGAGAAGTCTTTGGCAGTTCAGATCAAGGAAAACCCTAAAGTTTTCTATAGGTATGTCAGGGGAAAAGGAATGACTCGGGTAAGATTAGGGCCAGTCAAGGACAGGAGTGGGAAGTTGTGCGTGGAGTCTGAAGAGTTAGGAGAGGCACTAAATGAATATTTTTCATCAGTATTCACACTGCAGAGGGACAGTGTCGAGGGGAGTACTGAGATGCAGGCTGTTGGACTGGATGGGATTGAGGTTCATAGGGAGGAGGTGTTAGGAATTCTGGAAAGGGTAAAAATAGATAAGTCCCCTGGGCCGGATGGGATTTATCCTCGGATTCTCTGGGAGGCGAGAGTGGAGATTGCAGAGCCTTTGGCTTTGATCTTTGGGTCGTCATTGTCTACTGGAACAGTGCCAGAAGACTGGAGGATAGCAAATGTTGTCCCCTTGTTCAAAAAGGGGAGTTGGGACAACCCTGGTAATTATCGACCGATGAGCCTTACTTCTGTTGTGGGCAAAGTATTGGATAGAATTATAAGAGGTAGGATTTATAATCACCTGGAAAGGAATAATTTGATTAGGGATAGTCAGCACGGTTTTGTGAAGGGTAGGTCGTGCCTCACAAACCTTTTTGAGTTCTTTGAGAAGGTAACCAAAGAGGTAGATGAGGGTAAAGCGGTTGATGTGGTGTGTATGGATTTCAGCAAAGCGTTTGATAAGGTTCCGCATGGTAAGCTTTTGCAGAAAATACGGACACATGGGATTGAGGGTGATTTAGTGGTTTGGATCAGGAATTGGCTAGCTGGATGAAAGCAGAGGGTGGTGGTTGATGGGAAATATTCATACTGGAGTTCAGTTACTTGTGGTGTACCGCAAGGATCTGTTATGGGGCCACTGCTGCTTGTCATTTTTATTAATGACCTGGATGAGGGCATAGAAGGATGGGTTAGTAAATTTGCGGATGACTCTAAAGTCGGCGGAGTTGTAGACAGTGCGGAGGGAAGTGGCAGGTTACAGAGGGACATATATAAGCTGCAGAGCTGGGCTGAGAGGTGGCAAATGGAGTTTAATGCGGAAAAGTGCGAAGTGATTCACTTTGGAAGGTGTAACAGGAATACAGAGTACTGGGCGAATGGTAAGGTACTTGGTATTGTGGATGAACAGAGGGATCTGGGTGCCCATGTGCATAGATCCGTGAAAGTTGGCACCCAGGTTGATAGGGTTGTTAAGAAGGCGTATGGTGTGTTAGCTTTTATTGGTAGAGGGATTGAGTTTCGGAGCCAGGAGGTCATGTTGCAACTGTACAAAACTCTGGTGCGGCCGCACCTGGAGTATTGCATACAGTTCTCGTCGCCGCATGATAGGAAGGATGTGGAAGTGTTGGAAAGGGTGCACAGGAGATTTACCAGGATGTTACCTGGTACGGTGGGAAAATCGTATGAGGAAAGGTTGAGGGGCTTGAGGTTGTTTTCGTTAGAGAGAAGAAGGTTAAGAGGTGACTTAATAGAGGCTTACAAGATGATCAGAGGATCAGATAGGGTGGATGGTCAGAGCCTTTTTCCTCGGATGGTGATAGCTAACACGAGGTGACATAGCTTTAAATTGAGGGGTGAGAGATATGGGACAGATGTTAGAGATAGGTTCTTTACTCAGAGAGTAGTAAGGGCGTGGAATGCCGTGCCTGCAGCGGAAGTGGACTCGTCAACATTAAGAGCATTCAAATGGTTATTGGATAAACATATGGATGATATTGGAATAGTATAGGTTAGATGGGCTTTAGATTGGTTTCACTGTTCGGCGCAACATCGAGGGCCGAAGGGCCTGTACTGCGCTGTAATGTTCTATGTTCTATGTTCTAATATTTACCACACCATCAATTTTTGTATCATCTGCAAACTTACTGATCAGACCTCACGCATTCATGTCTCGACCATCAATGTACACTACGAACAGCAAAGGACCCAGCATCGATCCCTGTGGAACCCGACTGGACACAGGGTTGCAGTTACAAAAGCAAACTTCCACCATCACCCTCTGTCTCCTGCCACTCAGCCAATTTTGAATGTAATTTACCAAATTGCCCTGCTTCCAATCGGATATTACTTTACTGTTCAGTCTCCCATGCAGAATTTGTCAAAAGCTTTTCTGAACTCCATGTAGATTACATCGGCTGCACTTCCCACATCTACTCATTCAGTCACCTCCTCAATATATTCCAGCAAATTGGTCGACATGATCTCCCCCTGGCAAATCTATGCTGACCATAGTTCATAAATCGTTACCTCTCGAAGTGGAGATTAATCCTGTCCCTCAGATTGTTTTCCAATCATTTCCCTACTATAGATATGGTGATGATGGTGTCCTGGGCGTGATCTTGGATGTATCCAGGGCACCTTGCAGAATGGCAGTATTGCACAGTTGTTAGCACTGCTGCCTCACAGCATCAGGGACCCCATTTCAATTCCTTGGATTCCATGAGCATTAGTGAAGTTCTTTTTTTGACTTTTTCCATTCTCACATCTCGCCTGTTGGGATTTCTCCTATGACAAGAACGTGTGGTGTTTATCTGCAAAGGATACACTTTGAGCAAGTCCAATTTCTCGTCGCTCCCCAATGTCCACATTGAACCTTGTAAATTCAGTCTCGATCACAGCCGTCCTGTATACATCATCAACCTGCATAAGCTCATGTTAAGAACAGGGCACATCGTGCTGATGTTTCAGCTTGGCCTTTATCGCGAGAGGGATGGAGTATAAAAGCAGGGAGGTCATGCTGCAACTGTGCAGGGTACTGTTGAGGCCGCACCCAGAGTACTGTGTACAATTTTGGTCCCCTTATTTAAGAAAGGATATATGAGCTTTGAAGTGGGTACAGAGAAGGTTCACCAGGTTGATTCCGGAGATGAGGGGCTTAGCTTATGAGGAGAGATTGAGTAGACTAGGCCTGTACTCATTGGAGTTTAGAAGTTTGAGGGGAGAACTTATGGATACATTTAAGACAATGAAGGTGCTAGACAGGGTAGACGCAGCGAGGTTATTTCCACTTACAATGGAAACAAGAATTAGGGACATAGCCTCAAAATATGGGGGAGTCAATTTAGAACAGAGTTCTGGAGGAACTTCTTCTCCCAGAGGGTGGTGAATCGTTGGCATTCTCTCCCCAATGAAGCAGTAGAGGCTACCTCGTTAAATGTGTTTAAGTCACAGATAGATAGATTTTTAACCATTAAGGGAATTAAGGGTTATGGGGAGCGGGCGGGTCAGTGGAACTGAAACCACTATCAGATCAGCCATGATCTTATTGAATTGCGGAGCAGGCTTGAGGGGCTAGATGGCCTACCCCTGCTCCTATTTCTTATATTCTTATGTGAAATACTTATTTGATTTGATTTGAATTGATTTGGTTTCGTATTTTCACATATAATAAAAATGTGACCCAAGCCGGGAATCGAACTCAGGTCCCTGTGAGACAGCAGTGCTAACCATTGTACCACCATGCTGCCGACTCAAGAACAGCTTCGTCTCTGCTGCCATCAGACGTTTTAGTGGACCTACATCACATTATATTTTTCTACACCATAGCTATGATTGCAACGTCACATTCTGCACTCTCTCCTTCTCTATGTACAGAGTTACAGTGTTGCACAGTTCACTGTTGGGCCAGGGAGATGGCGTCTGTGGACCTGTTGGGGAGGTAGGTGAACTGTAGTGTATCCAGGCAATCTGGCAGGCCAGAATTGATTCATGCCATGACTAACGTTTTGATACATTTCATAACATTGGATATACAGTGAAAAGTGTTGTTGCTTGAGTGCCAAACAGACAAAGCATACTGTACATAGTGAAGGAGAGAGTGCAGAATGTAATGTTGCAGTCAAGGCTAGGATGCAGGAAAAGATCATCTTAATGCAATGTGGGTCAATTCAAACGTCTGATGGCAACAGAGAAGAAGCAGCATTCGGCAGCATTTTGGCACAATGGTTAGCACTGCTGTCTCACAGGGACCTGAGTTCGATTCCTGGCTTGGATCACTGTCTGTGTGGAATTTGCACATTCTTCCCGTATGTGCATAGGTTTTCTCCAGATGTTCCGGTTTTCTCCCACAGTTCAAAATGTGCAGGTTAGGTTTATTGGCCATGTTAACTGATCATTAGCGTCCTGGGATATGTATGTTTGGGGGATTAGCAGGGTACATATGTGGGACTTTGGGGATAGGGCCTAGGTAGGATTGTTGACGGTGTAGACTCAATGAGTCAAATGGTCCCCTTCTGCACTGTAGTGTTTCTGTGCTTCTTTGGGTCGGTTGGTACATGTCCTCAGACATTTTTTATCTTTTTTCTCTGATGGAACAAGTGGGAAGAGTTTATTTCCGTGGTGCATCATTTCTTAATTAGGCTGGTTGCTTTTGCAAGGCAACGGGAAGTTTAGACAGGGTCAATGAGTGGGAGGTTGGTTTGAGTGATGGACTGGTCTGCATTCACCAAGCTTTGAAGTTTCTTGCAGTCTTGGACAGAGCAGGTGCCATACCAAGCTAGAAAGTTTTTTCTGGTGCATCTGTAAAAGTTGGTGAGAGTCGCAGATGGCATGCCCAATGTCCGTAAACCTCTGAGAAAATAGAGGCTTTCGTAGGCTTTTTTTATGATAGGGTCGTCGTGGAGGAACCAGGAAAGATTGTTCGTGATCTCGACCCTAAAACGTGAAGCTCTCGATCATTTCAACTTCATCCCATTGATATAGATAGGGGAATGTCCTCCATTATGCTTCCAAAAGTCGATTTGCTTTGTTGACATAGAGGAAGATATTATTGTGGTCACACCAGTTCACCAGATTCTCTGTCTCTTCCTTGTTCTCGGTCACATCGTTGTTTGTGATCCGATCCACTACAGGTATCATCAGCTAACTTGGAAATCGAGTTGGAGGGGAATTTGGCCACACAGTCACCAGTGTATAAGGAGTATAGTAAGGGGCTGAGGACGCAGACTTACAGGGCACCGCTGTTGAGGATGATTTTGAAGGAGGTGTTGTTGACTGTCCTTAATTTTGCTGTCTATGGATTAGGAAGTTCAGGATCCAATTGTAGAGGCAGGAGCCAAGCCCCAGGCCACGGACTTTCAACACGGGTTTCGTAGGACTAATGGTGTTGAAGGCTAAGCTGTAGTCGATAAACACGAGCCTGTGTTCCAGGGTTCACTGTAGGGCCAGGGATATGGCATTTGTGGACCTGTTGTGGATGTAGATGAACTGTAGTGGATCCACGCAATCTGGAAAGCCGGAGCTGATTCATGCCATGACTAACCTTTTGATGCATTTCATAATATTGGATATCAGAGTCACCGAAGGATAGTAATTAAGGCAGCCTGCTTGGATTTTCCTTTGGTACTGGCCTTTGTTTGAGTTTTTACCTGGTGCATAGATTGGCAACCTTCCTGCTGAGAGAGGACTCATGGAGCTCCAGTGGTCCAGTAGACCAAAGTGGGACAGCAGCAATGACACTGAGTATTATGGACGATAGCTATTCGCTGAACCCTGAAGCTTTCTCCCATTGTTGAAAGCAAACACTGGTAGTTGTGTCCTGTGCCGATCGAGTGTGAGATTACTATTTTTTCCTGTGTTGTGCTAACGGTGGCCACAATGCTGCGGTCTCCTCTCCATGGAAAAAGGTTCCAAAAGAAATCCGGGAAATTATAGGCCAGTAAGGTTGACGTCGGTGGTGGGCAACTTATTGGAAGGTGTGATAAGGGATAGGATCTACAAATATTTGGATAGACAGGGATTATTAGGGAGAGTCAACATGTCTTTGTGCGTGGTAGGTCATGTTTGACCAATCTATTAGAGTTTTTCGCGGATGTTACCAGGAAATTTGGATGAAGGGAAGGTGGTGGATGTTGTCTACCTGGAATTCAGCAAGGCCTTTGACAAGGTCCCTCATGGGAGGTTAGTTAGGAAGGTTCAGTCGCTAGGTATACATGGGGAGGTAGTAAATTGGATAAGACACTGGCTCAATGGAAGAAACGAGAGAGTGGTTGTGGAGGATTGCTTCTCTGAGTGGAGGCCTGTGACTAGTGGTGTGCCGCAGGGATCGCTGTTGGGTCCATTGTTGTTTGTCATCTATATCAATGATCTGGATGATAATGTGGTAAATTGGATCAGCACGTTTGCTGATGATACAAAAATTGGAGTTTAGTGGACAGTGAGGAAGGTTTTCAAAGCTTGCAGAGGGATTTGGACCAACTTGAAAAATGGGCTGAAAAATGGCAAATGAAATTTAACGCAGACAAATGTGAGATATTGCACTTTGGAAGGACAAACCAAAGTAGAACGTACAGGGTAAATGGTCGGACTCTGAAGAGTGCAGTTGAACAGAGTGATCTGGGAATACAGGTACAGAATTCCCTAAAAGTGACGTCACAGGTGGATAGGGTCGTAAAGAGTGCCTTTGGTACATTGGCCTTCAAAATCGGAGTAACGAGTATAAAAGTTGGAGTGTTATAGTAAGATTATATAAGGCATTGGTGAGGCCGAATTTGGAGTATTGTGTACAGTTTTGGTCACCTAGTTACAGGAAGGATGTAAATAAGGTTGAAAGAGTGCAGAGAAGGTTCACAAGGATGTTGCCGGGACTTGAGAAGCTGAGTTACAGAGAGAGATTGAATAGGTTGGGACTTTATTCCCTGGAGCGTAGAAGATTGAGGGGAGATTTGATCGTGGTAAGAAGATTTTGATGGGTATAGATAGAGTGAATGCTATCAGGCTTTTTCCGCTGAGGCGAGGGGAGAAAAAAACCAGAGGGCATGGGTGAAAGGAGAAAAGTTTAAAGGGAATATTTGCGGGGGGGGGGGGGGGGGGGGCTTCTTCACGCAGAGAGTGGTGGGAGTGTGGAATGAGCTGCCGGATAACGTGGTAATATTTAAGAAAAACCTGGACGGGTTCATGGATGAGAGGGGTGTGGAGGGATATGGTCCAAGTGCAGCTCAGTGGGACTAGGCAAAAAATGGGTCGGCACAGACAAGAAGGGCCAAAAGGCCTGTTTCTGAGCTGTAATTTTCTATGGTTCTATGGCTTTTCTATGGGTACAGCTCTGTGTAAATATAATAGAGATTCCGTGCTTTCCAGGCATCAGGATCTCCCTCTGCCAACTGTTAGTATTGTCCAGAGGAAAGGATGAAACCGGCATTGTTTGGTACCAGCTCTATTTCAGGGGTTGTCAGTAAGCTGTCTGAGAGACAACAGATTACCACCACAGGACTCCAGTCCGGATTTTCTGTCAGGGTTTACTCCCTCATCCTTCTTACCCTCCAAATCCCCCGCAAGGTAGAGGGGCTATTTACTTGTAACTGAGTGAGGGTCAATGTTGTGGACTCCCCGGAAAGCTCTCTCCCAAATGTATACCATTGTGTTGCTACCATGGAGCAGCACGGTGGCACAGTGGTTAGCACTGCTGATTCACAGCATCAGGGACCTGGGTTCAATCGCAGGCTTGGGTCACTGTCTGTGTGGAGTTTGGACCTTCTCCCCGTGTCTGTGTGGGTTTCCTCCGGATGCTCCTCTTTCCTCTCACACTGCAAAAGACATGCTGGATTTTAAAAAAAGATTTAAGTGATTTTATGTGTGTACATTCTTTTTTACTTCAAACCATCCTCAGACTAAATCGTAACTTCTTCCCCGAAATCATGACTAATTTTATTTTTTATTTCCCTTCCTGACAGTGAACATAATCACAATTGTGACACTGACGAGCAGAAACTGTGGTCTGTCCAAATGTATCACTCGTTACCTGGTGGCCATGTCAGCGGGGGATCTGCTGGTCGTTATCCTCGACCTGATATTCAGACACATTCCCATTCTTTATTGGGAACAGTTTTCTTTCCTGTACTCGGTCCCCGTGTGTAATATCCACGCCGTCCTGCTTTATGCAGCCACTGACTGTTCTGTCTGGTTCACCGTCACTTTCACCTTTGATCGATTTGTGGCCATTTGCTGCCCCAAGCTGAAAAGTAAATATTGCAGTGAGAAATCGGCAGCTGTGGTTCTGGGAACAGTGACGGCGCTGAGCTGTTTAAAGAACATTTCCTGGTATTTTATGTTATTACATAGATATCGGCTGGGGAACGTCCCCTTGTTTTGTGATGTCACAAATGATATTGTGTTCTCTCCGGTCTGGGTAACAATCGAGTTCCTCCACCACATTCTAACCCCGACTGTCCCATTTGTCCTGATTCTGCTGCTCAACGTTTTCACCGTCAGACACATTTTAGTGAGCAGCAGAGCCCGCAGGAGACTACGGGCTCATAGCAGTGGGGAGAATCCCAGAGACCCAGAGATGGCGAGTCGAAGGAAATCCATCATTTTACTGTTTGTTATCTCAGCCAATTTCATCCTGTTATGGTCAACATTAATGGTTTATTCTGTATGGCGTCGGATGTATGATTTGGGCAATCAGTCGGTAGCGCTAGATTCTGTTGTTCAGGAAGTGGGCTTCATGTTGCAACTCACAAGTTGCTGCACAAACACTGCCATTTATGCTGTGACACAGACTCACTTCAGACAGCAGCTGAAGAATCTGCTGAAATATCCCCTTACTACAATTCTTCAACTCATTAAACCCTAAGAGGAAACTACAACCACAAGACCCCTGACTCTTCCAATTGGGTATTCAAACTATAAATAACAAACAGCCTCACAGAGACAGAAAGAGTGACAGATAGAGAGAGGGCAGTGAGAGCAACAGTAAGAGTGATAGAGAGATGGAGATTGACAGAGAGAGGGAAGGGCACAAATACATGGAGCGTGACAGATTTTGATCGAGTTTCTAACAGATACAGTGAAAGAATCAGAGAGAGCGACAGAGAGAGGCAGAAAGAAAGGACAGAAACAGACAGGGAGTCTCACAGAGCGAGAAAAACAGTGATAGAAACTGGGGGAAATGGGGAGGGAGATGGACAGGGAATGAGAAAGGGAGACAGAGAGAGACAGATGGGAGGATGTAATGAGAGAGGGAGACTAAGACGGAAAGGGAGACAGAAAGGGAAGCAGATAGAAACAGATACAGAGACAGAGAGCGTCAGCGAATTTGAAACAGTGAGACTGAATGAGTACAATGGACATAGCAAGAGTAAAAGACAGAGCGAGGTAGAGAGAGAGAAAGACAGAGAAATAAGAAAAAGGGGACCAAGAAGGAGAGGAAGAAGGAGAGTGAGACTGAGAGGGGGAGGAGACACAGAGGAAGTGTCTAGAGAGAAGGTGAGTGAGGGAGAATCAGAGAGACAGTAAGAGAAACAGGCAGAGAGACACAGAGAGAGTGAGAGAGATACAGAGAGAGGGATGCACAGAAAGACAGGAAGCGACAGAAAGAGAGATATACTTCATGACTTTAACGGTAACCATCAGGTGGAGTCATTGGAATATGAGCTCCCTGATTGATGGAGTTAATGCTGTCCAATCCGGGAGCCCTGCAGGCGTATATAACATGGAGAGTCTTGGTTACCGGAACTCAGGGTGTGGATGTGATGGACTGGTGGTTTTGTCACTCGACTATTAATACAGAAATTCAGCTCATGTTCTGGGCACCCGGGGTCCAATCCCATCACGGGAGATGGTGGAATTTGAATAAATATATCTGGAAATCAGAATCTGCTGGTGACCATAAAACCATTGTCGATTTTCGGAAAAACCCATCTGGTTCACTAATGTCCCAGGGAAGGAAATCTGTCGTCCTTACGTGGTCAGGCTTAAATGTGACTCCAGAACCACAGCAATGTGGTTGACTCTCAACTGCCCTCTGAACAAAGGCAACGAGGGATGGGCAATAAATGCTGGCAGGCCAGCGACACCGAAGTCCCAAGAGTGAATGAAAATTTTTTGTACTGGGAAATTTTAAACAAACGGTAAACTGTTTCTCGCAGCTGGATAAACTCCCAATCCCTCGGACCTAAACTCAAAGCTGGCAGGAGGATTCTTGTTTCCCAGTATGAACGTATTCACATGCACTTACACTAACAGCGAGATGATTATTCTCAGTGATATTCAACAATTCATACTTAGAGGAAGTTTAACAGTTATAAAGTGTCAAATGTTGGCTTACATTAACACTGCAATGAAGTTACTGTGAAAATCGGCTAGTCGCCACACACTGGTGCCTGTCCGGGTACACGGAGGGAGAATTGAGCATGGCCAACGCACCTAACCAGTATGTCTTTCAGACTGTGGGAGAAAACCGGAGAAACTAGAGGAAACCCATGCAGCGAGAATGTGCAGACTCCGCACAGACAATGACGCAAGCCAGGAATTGAGCCCAGGTCTCTGGCGTTATGAGACAGCAGCGCTAACCACTGTGACACCTCGTCAATGGTGACAGTTCGGGCAAAGAAATTCCAGAAATACCTGGATGGCCGTGCAGCCCATAACATCGGCCCATATCCAGCTGTGGGCTTTATTACTGTCTGCCTACCATTAGTGATTGGAGCACCCTCTAGGAGGTTGAATCGTTCAGGCAGATGCCTTGAGTTTGCTACGATTAAGATACACTTGTTGCACTCACAATGGAAGAGACGGTAATTTTGATTTTTTTCAAAACTCTCCCAGTGGCTGCCAATAATATTCGGCTGGAGGCAAAATTACCCATTCCTGAATGAATTGAAGCAGCTAGTTCTGATGGGGGAATACAAAAGGCCGTTACAGCCTGAATTGCACCCATATTAGAGTGGCAGAGAGCAGCTGACTGTGGAAGATGGCACACGCCTGTGGGGTTCAAGAGTGTCATCCTGAGTAAGGTTCACCATCCCATGGTGAACTTTACCATGGCCACCCAGGAGTGGTAAACTGAAGATCCTCCAAGTTGCCCTGTCTGGTGGCCAGGTATGGATACAGATATTTGCTCGTGGGTCAGTGTTGGCAATATCAACAATGGCAGAACTATCACCAGTCACTACTGTTCACACTTGGGAATGGCCAGGACGGCCATAGACGTGGCTGCACACGGACAGTGCCTGACCCTTCATGGGGTCTATTTTCCTGGTAATGGTAGATGCTGCTTAAAAATGGATGGCCGTACACAGGGTGCATTAACGAAACACAAGGACAAGAGTGGAGAAATTTCAAACCTCATTCTTGACACCCGGGATCCCGGAAATGTTACTTTCTGAAAATGGACTGCCCTTCATCAACCAGGAATTTGTGCATTACATGAAGTTGAACAGAATTTAACATGTTAGGATACTGAAATATTACCCATCATCAACTGCCTGGCTGAAAGAACGGCCTAAACAGTAAAAGCAGATTCCAGAAAACATCCCACAGCTTCCTGGGACACCAAACCATCCAGATTCATCTTCAATTTCAGGACGACAACCTCCCACCCCCCCTCACCACCCACTCAACGGCCGGAATAGCCACAACAGATTTGGCCAAGGAAAGATGACTCAGCCCAGGGTTGAGTCTGATCTTCCCAAGGGCGGGAGGTTGGCAAGGCATCAAGACACCCAGAGTTGATCCCACCAGCGGGAGAGGCACATAAAGGCAGGTTATAGGTTATTAGTAAAGAATCATGGCAATGGATCCGCGGTTATGAGACACGGTCGAGTCTAGAACAGGGCCAGTTTCCTATCCAGTCTGCTTCGGAGATACCATCCTATGGGAATGCTTCAATGATCTTCAAGCCATGAAGCCCCGAGCTGTGCCTGAAATATCAATTCCCAGCACACTAGGAACTTTGGAAAGAATTCCAGGCACTCCGGCTCCTGTTCTCCATCTCCGCCAGTAGGAACCTTGGAGTCTGAAATGGACACAGCGGGTTTAGCCTCTCGACCACATTGTTACCCAATAAAGGGGAATTGCGCCACAACGCTCAGAGTGGAAGAGGCGAGCTCCGGTCTGCTGAACCCCACTCCCCTCCGAGGCTGAGCAAGAGGAAGCGGACTCAGCATTGAAACTGCAAAAGAGACTTGCAAAGCGGTCAGCCCTTGGAGGATACTCAGGCCTAGATGGGGAGGGAGGTGCCTACTCCTGTTCCTAGTTCTTATGGTCTTACGACCCCTATGACCAGGTCCAGTGCGGGCAGGTGTCCCCCGAAATTACAGTTCAGAAAGTGAGGTGGGACAAACGGAAGCAGCTGATTGGTGAGTAAGTGCTTGGAAGGAACACTGAGGGAATTTCCTGAGTAGCTCCTGCTGATGCCATAGCTTCAGGGAGGGTTCCCGATGTCGTTAATGATTTGGGTACGAATTCCATCACGGCAGCTGATGGAATTTGAAATGAATAAAAATTGTCTGGAATTAAAAATCTACTGTTGACTATAAAACCATATTTGATTGTCGAAAGAACCCATTTCCTTCACTAATGTCCTTTGGGAAAGAAATCTGCCAGGGAGTGTCGACCAAAGCAAAGGTGAACGAACTGAAGTGGAACGAGAAAGGAGGGCCAGTAAGACTCAGAGAAAGAGCAGGCACGGGTGTGGCTGCTAATCAAAGAGGGTCCGGCAGACTGAAATGCATTTGTTTCAATGCAAGAAGTGTAACAGGTAAGGCAGATGGACTTCGAGCTTGGATTCGTACTTAGAACTATGATGTTGCCGTTACAGAGGCTTGGTTAAGGGAAGGAGAGGAACAGCAGCTTAACGTACAAGGATACAGATGTTTCAGGCAGGATAGAGTGGAATGTAAAAGAGATGGGGCATTTTCACCACTGGTAAGGAGAATATCACAGCTGTACTGCGGGAGAGCAGTACCTACTGTACCTCGGAGGGGTCATACAGCGAGGCAATATGGCTCGAGCTCAGGAAAAGGAAGGGTATTGTCACAATATTTGGGGTTTACGATTGGCCTCCCAACAACCAGTGGGAGATAGAGAAATAGATATGAAGGCAGATTTTGGCAAGGTGTAAAAGTGACAGGGTTGTTGTGGTGCGAGATTTTAACTTCCCCGAAATTGACTGCGACTCACTTCGTGCTCAGTGCGTGGATGGGGCACCGTTTGTAAGAAGCACCCACGAGGGCTTCTTGAGACATTATATAGATGGTGCAACGAGGGAAGCGGCTGTACTGGACATTGTATTGGGGAATGAGCCTGGCCAGGTGGTCGACATTTCAGTCGGGGAGCAGTTCAGGAACAGTGACCACAATTCAGTAAGCTTTAATGCACAGATGGATAAAGATAAGAGTAGTCCTCACGTGAAGGTCCTGAATTGGGGGAAGGCTGATTACTACAATATTAGGCAGGAACTGAAGAATGTAGATTGAGGGCAGATGTTTAAGGGCAAATCAACATCTGGCACGTGGGAGGCTTTCAAGTGTAAGTTGATAGGAATTCAGGACCGACACATTCCTGGAATGATGAAGGAAAGGTATGGCAAATTTCGGGAACCTTGTATAACGAGTGTTCTTGTGATCCTAGTCAAAGAGAAAAAGGAAGAATTTGTCAAAGCTAGGAGGCTGGGAAGACACGAAACAATTGTGGAATACAAGGAAAGTAAAAAGAAACTTAAGCAAACAGTAAGGAGGGCTAAAAGGGGTCACAAAACATCCTTGGCCAGCAGAATTGAGGAAAATCCTAAGGCGTTTTAAACATATATAAAGAACAAGAGGATAGCCAGGGAGAGGGTTGGCACACACGAGGACAGGTGAGGAAATTTATGCTTGGAGCCAGAGAAATGGGCGAGGTATTAAATACTTTACGTTGGTATTCACTGAAGAGAAGGACCTGGTGCATGATAAATCTGGGGAGGGTGTGTAGATAGTTTGAGTCATCTTGAGGTAAAAAAAAAGAGTTATTGGGGTTCTTGAGAAACATTAAGGTAGACAAGTCCCCAGGGTCTGATGGGATATCCCCAGAATACTGAGGGAGGCAAGGGAGGAAATTGCTGGAGCCTTGACAGATGTCTTTGTATCCTCACTGGCGAGAGGGGAGGAGCATGAGGATTGGAGAATAGCCGATGCTTGTTTAGGAAGAATAGCAACCATAATCCAGATAAGCACATGACAGTGTGCCTTACGACAGTGGGAGGGAAATTATTGGAGAGGGTTCTTCGAGACAGGATTTATTCCCACTTAGAAATAAGTGGACGTGTTAGTGAGAAGCAACATGGCTTTTTTGAAGGCCGGATCGTGTCTCAATAACTTGATCGAGTTTTTCGAGGAAGCGACGAAGATGATTGATGAGGTTAGGGCAGTGGATGATGTCTACATGGACTTGAGAAAAGCCGCTGATGAGGTCCCTCATGACAGACTTGTACAGAAGGTGCAGCAAAATGGGATCAGAGATGAGCTGGTTAGACGGATAGAGAACTGGCTCACTCATAGAAGACAGAGTGGAGCAGTGGAAGTGTGCATTTCTGAATGGAGTGATGTGACTAGTGGCGTTCCTCAGGCATCAGTGCTGGGAACTTTGCTGTTTGTCAGATATATATATAAATGATTTGGAGGAAAATTGACCTGGTTTGATTTGTACGTTTGTGGGCGACAGACACAAAGGTTGGTGGATTTCAGGATAGCGATGAGGACCATCAGCGGATACAGCAGGATATAGATCGGTAGGAGACTTGGGCGGAGAATTGGTAGATGAAGTTTAATCCGGACAAATGTAAGGAAGTTTGGAAGTTCTCATACAGATGGGAAATATACAGTGAATGGCAAAACCCTTAACAGTATTGATAGACAGAGGGATCGAGGTGCACATGCACACAAGTCACTGAAAGTGGCAACAGAGGTGGAGAAGGTAGTTAAGAAGCTCTTCCGGCATGCTTGCCTTCATCGGCTGGGGCATCGAATTTAAAAAGACATGTTGCAGATTTATACAAACTTAGTTAGGCCACACTTGGAATATCGTGTTCAATTCTGGTCGCTACCTACTGATAGATGTGGAGGCTTTGGAGAGGGTACAGAAAAAAATTACCAGGATGTTACCTGGTCTGGAGAGTATTAGCTATGAAGAGAGTTCGGAAAAACTTGGTTTGTCCTCACTGGAACAAGAGAGGTTCAGGGGCGACCTGATAGAGGCCTACAAGATCATGCGTGGCATGGACAGAATTGATAGTCAGAAGCTTTGTCCGAGGGTGGAAGAGTCAATGACTAGGGGACACAGGTTTAAGGTGAGAGGGGCAATGTTTAAAGCAGATGTATGAAGCACGTTTTTTGACACAGAGGTTGGTGGGTGCCTGGAACTCGCTGCCAGGGGAGGTAGTGGAAGCAGATATGATAGTGACTTTTAGGGGGCGTCTTGACAAATGCATAAATAGGATGGGAATAGAGGGATATGGTCCCCGGAAGGGAGAGGTGGGGGGTGGCTAGTTCAGATGGAGACAGGCAGTATGTTCGATGCAAGCCTGTTCCTGTGCCTAATTCAAAAGACAAGCATTACTCTTGGTTTGAGTTGTGTGTATAGATGCCTCCTTCTAATCCCCTGTAAAGGGAGTTTTCATAACCCATCAATGTGAGACCTCGTTCCATCCCCTCACCCCCCTTCCCCCCGCAAACTCCTTTCCCACTTCCCGCCTGTAACCCCCTCAGTACCAATTGACTCTAATCAATTTACTTGCACTTGGACCATGAAAGGGTCGAGAGCTTTATGTTTTTATGTGTCCAAATCACCAACAACCTTTCCTGGCTCCCCCATGCCGACACTGTAGTTAAGAAAGCCCACCAACGCCTCTACGTTCTCAGAATATTAAGAAATACAAAGGAATACTAATGTTGTTCCTTTGTTTAAAACGGGTAGCAAGAATAATCCAGCTAATTATAGGCCGGTGAGGCTTCCATTAGTGATATGGAAAATATTGGAGAGGATTCTTCGAGACAGGATTAATTCCCACTTGGAAATAAGGGGACGTATTAGTGAGAGGCAGCATGGTTTTGTGAAGGGGAGGTCGTGTCTCACGAACGTGATCGAGTTTTTCGAGGAAGTGATGAAGATGAGGGTAGTAGAGCAGTGCATGATGTCTACATGGACTTTAGTAACGCCTTTGACAAGGTCCCTCATGGCAGACTGGTGCAGAAGGTGAGCTTGCAAGGAGGATACAAAACTGTCTTGGGCAAAGAAGACAGAGGGTAGCAGTGGAAGGGTGCGTTCTGAATGGAGGGGCCTGACAGGTGACAATTCTCAGGGATCAGTGCTGGGACCTTTGATATTTGTAATATATATGTGAATGATTTGGAGGAAAATGTAACTGGTTTGAATCGTAAGTTTGCGGACAACAGGAAGGTTGGTGGATTTGCGGATAGCGATGACAAACATCAGAGTATACCGCAGGATATAGGTCGGTTGGAGACTTGGGCGGAGAGACGGCAGATGGAGTTTAATCCGGACAAATGTGAGGTAATGCATTTTGGAAGGTCTAATACAGATAGGAAATATACAGTAAATGTCAAAACCCTTAAAAATATTGATAGGTGAAGGGATCTGGGTGTACAGGTACACAGGTCACTGAAAGTGGCAATGCAGGTGGAGAAGATAGTCAAGAAGGCATACGGCATGCTTGCCTTCATTGGCCAGGGAATTGAGTTTAAGAATTGGCAAGGCATGTTGCAGCTTTATAGCACCTTAGTTAGGCCGCACTTGGAATATAGTGTTCAATTCTGGTCGCCACACTACCAGAAAGATGTGGAGGCTTTGCAGAGATACAGAAAAGATTTACCAGGATGTTACCTGGTATGGAGGGCATTAGCTGTGAGGAGTGGTTGGAGAAACGTAGTTTGTTCTCACTGGAACTACGGAGGTTGAGGGGCGACCTGATTGAAGTCGACAGGATTATGAGATACATGGACAGAGTGGATAGTCAGAAACTTTTTTCCAGTGTGGAAGAGTCAATTACGAGGGGGCACAGGTTTAAGGTGCGAGGAGCAAGGTTTAAAGGAGATATACGAGGCAGATGTTTTTACAAAGCGAGTAGTGGGTGCCTGGAACGCGTTGCCGGGGGAGGTAGTGGAAGAGGATACGGTAGTGACTTTTAAGGGGCGTCTTGACAAATACAGGAAAAGGATGGGAATAGAGGGATATGGTCCCCGGAAGGGTAGGGGTTTTTAGTTAAGTCGGGCAGCATGGTCCGTGCCTGCCTGGAGGGCCGAAGGGCCTGTTGCTGTACAGTAATTTTCTTTGTTCGTTGAAATTTGGCATGTCAGCCACAACTCTCACCAACTTTTACAGATGCACCATAGAAAACATTCTTTCTGGTTCGATCACAGCTTGGTATGGTTCCTGCTCTGACCAAAACCGCAGGAAACTACAAAAGTCGTGAATGTAGTCCAATCCATCACGCAAACCAGCCTCCCATCCATCGACTCTGTCTACACCTCCCGCTGCATCAGCAAAGCAGCCAGCATAATCAAGGACCGCACGCACCCCGGACATTCTCTCTTCCACCATCTCCCGTCAGGAAAAAGATACAAAAGTCTGAAGACACGTACCAACTTACTCAAGAATAGCTTGTTCCCTGCTGCCATCAGACTTTTGAATGGACTTACCTTGAATTAAGTTGATCTTTCTCTACACCTTGGCTATGACTAACACTACATTGTTGTTTCCTTCTCTACGAACGGTATGCTTTGTCTGTATAGCATGCAATACTTCTCACTGTATGTTAGTACATGTGACAATGATAAATCAAATCAAGTATACCTTGTCTATAGACGTGTTTGTCCAAAAGCTTCTTAAATGAGAGAGTCCCTGCCTCCAGCTAATGATAACAGTGAGAAGCCTCACAACACCAGGTTAAATCCCAACAGGATTATTTGGCAGCACATGTCGCTAGCTTTCGGAACGCTGCCCCTTCATCAGGGGAGTGGAGATCTGTTCACAAGCAGGGCACATAAAGAGACAAACTCAATTTACAAAATAATGTTTGGAATGCGAGTCTTTACAGGTAATCAAGTCTTAAAGGTACAGACAATGTGAGTGGAGAGAGGGTTAAGCACAAATTGAAGAGATGTTTATTGTCTCCAGACAGGACAGTTAGTGAGATTTTTCAAGTCCAGGCAAGTCGTGGTGGTTACAGATATTGTAACATGAACCCAAGATCCCGACTGAGGCCGCCCTCATGTGTGCGGAACTTGGCTATCAGTCTCTTGCTCAGCCACTCTGCGCTGTCATGTGTTGTGAAGGCCGCCTTGAAGAACGCTTACCTGAAGATCAGAGACCGAATGCCCGTGACTGCTGAAGTGTTCCCCAACAGGAAGAGAACACTCTTGCCTGGTGATGTCGAGTGGTGTTCGTTCATCCGTTGTCGTAGCGTCTGCATGGTCTCCCCAATGTACCATGCCTCGGGACATGCTTTCCTGCAGCGTATCAGGTAGACAACGTTGGCCGAGTTGCAAGTGTCTGTTCCGTGTACCTGGGGGATGGTGTTCTCACGTGAGATGATGGCATCCGTGTCGATGATCCGGCACGCCTTGCAGAGGTTGCTGTGGTGTCGTAGTCACTGTTCTCCTGAAGGCTGGGTAGTTTGTTGTGAACAATGGTCGATTTGAGGTTGTGTGGTTGTTTGAAGGCAAGAAGTGGGAGTGTGCGGATGGCCTTGACGAGATGTTCGTCTTCATCAATGATATGTTGAAGCTCCGGAGAAGATGTCATAGCATCTCCGCTCCGGGGAAGTACTGGACGACGAAGGGTACTCTGCGCGCCATGTCCCATGTTTGTCTTCTGAGGAGGTCGGTGTGGTAAGTGTGTCATGAAGAGATTTGGATTGTGGGAAGGGATTCAATTGTTTATCAGTGCTAGAAATTCACACTGCCACACTGGAGAGAGATCATGCACCTACTCCCAGTATGGGAAGAAATTCACTCAGTCAGTCCACCCGCTGACAAACCAGTGAGTTCACACCGGGGAGAGGCCATACACCTGTCCCAAGTGTGGGAAGGGATTCAGTCAGTTATCCAACCTGGTGATACCCCACAAGTTTCTTTCTGGAGAGAGACCGTTCTCCTGCTCCAAGTGTGGGAAGGGATACATTCTGATGTTCCAATCTGATGTTTGGCTTGGTTTCAGTTATCTGATGTTTGGTTTGGTTTTTAATACTGATCTTCTAATAGCCTGTAAAATAAAGAAGTCAACATCATCAGTGCAACGTTTCCATTGAGAAGAGAGATACATATCCCTTGGTCTGAGTTTTGTGTGTGTAAATGTTGCCCTTCTAATCCCCTGTAAAAAGAGTTTCCAGAAGCCATCAGTGAGAGTCAATATTTTGATTTATCTGGTAATTTACAAATGCAAAATACCTTAAACTTTCAAATTACAAACCAGAAATCAGTACCAATCCACAATAATAAATTATAGAGATAACAGCCGGTATATCACAGTATCAATAATAAACATGACATTTTTAATACAATAGCACAAACAACATAGCACAGTAACAAACAGCTAGTATGCATGGCGACTATCCCCAATGGGCCTTCCAAGGTTGCAACCAACTCATAACAACTATAAACCAGCAACCTATAATATGACACAATCCCGAAAGCTAACACACCGTCCTTTAACCAATAACAAACAACTCCCTTACAATAAGAAAGGGGTTGATTGCAAGTTATCTACAACTTTCCAGCGCTTCGCCCTCCATATTTTCCACTTCCGAGGGTTTCACCTCTCTCGGGATTGCATTTCCCGAGGCTGCACCTTCCAGGGGTTATACCATGAAATAATAAATCAACAAACTTATATAAACATAATACAGCAAGTAATATACCCCTCTTAACACAATCACAACACCTCTTGTGACAATAAAATGACCATTGTGAGTTATGTGCAACCCTCCAGAGTTTCACCCTTCGGAGTTTCATCTTCCGGATTTTCACCTGCCGGATTAGCTTGCCTCTCACCCAGGGGTTACTCTGTCCAGGAGTTGCTTTATCCTAGGGGTACACCGTCCGGGCTACAGACAATCCACAATGATAAATCATAAAACAACAATTAATATTAACACAATACCGACATAGTCTACCCTCCTTGATGCAGTAACAATGTTGTCCCATTGTTTAAGAAGGGGAACAGAGACTTCCCCGGGAATTATAGACCGGTGAGTCTCACTTCTGTTGTCGGCAAGATGTTGGAAAAAATTATAAGGGATAGGATTTATAGTTATTTGGAGAGTAATGAATTGATAGGTGATAGTCAGCATGGTTTTGTGGCAGGTAGGTCGTGCCTTACTAACCTTATTGAGTTTTTTGAGAAAGTGACCAAGGAGGTGGATGGGGGCAAGGCAGTGGACGTGGTATATATGGATTTTAGTAAGGCGTTTGATAAGGTTCACCATGGTAGGCTTCTGCAGAAAATGCAGATGTATGGGATTGGGGGTGATCTAGGAAATTGGATCAGGAATTGGCTAGCGGATAGGAAACAGAGGGTGGTGGTTGATAGTAAATATTCATCATGGAGTGCGGTTACAAGTGGTGTACCTCAGGGATCTGTTTTGGGGCCACTGCTGTTTGTAATATTTATTAATGATCTGGATGAGGGTATAGTTGGGTGGATTAGCAAATTTGCTGATGACACCAAAGTCGGTGGTGTGGTAGACAGTGAGGAAGGGTGTCGTAGTTTGCAGGAAGACTTAGACAGGTTGCAAAGTTGGGCCGAGAGGTGGCGGATGGAGTTTAATGCGGAGAAGTGTGAGGTAATTCACTTTGGTAGGAATAACAGATGTGTTGAGTATAGGGCTAACGGGAGGACTTTGAATATTGTGGAGGAGCAGAGGGATCTAGGTGTATGTGTGCATAGATCCCTGAAAGTTGGGAATCAAGTAGATAAGGTTGTTAAGAAGGCATATGGTGTCTTGGCGTTTATTGGTAGGGGGATTGAATTTAGGAGTCGTAGCGTTATGTTGCAACTGTACACAACTCTGGTGCGGCCGCACTTGGAGTACTGTGTGCAGTTCTGGTCCCCACATTACAGGAAGGATGTGGAGGCTTTGGAGAGGGTGCAGAGGAGGTTTACCAGGATGTTGCCTGGTATGGAGGGGAGATCCTATGAGGAGAGGCTGAGGGATTTGGGATTGTTTTCGCTGGAAAGGCGGCGGCTAAGAGGGGATCTTATTGAAACATATAAGATGATTAGAGGTTTAGATAGGGTGGATAGTGATAGCCTTTTTCCTCTGATGGAGAAATCCAGCACGAGGGGGCATGGCTTTAAATTGAGGGGGGTAGTTATAGAACCGATGTCAGGGGTAGGTTCTTTACCCAGAGGGTGGTGAGGGATTGGAATGCCCTGCCAGCATCAGTTGTAAATGCGCCTAGTTTGGGGGCGTTTAAGAGATCCGTAGATAGGTTCATGGACGAAAAGAAATTGGTTTAGGTTGGAGGGTCACAGTTTTTTTTTTAACTGGTCGGTGCAACATCGTGGGCCGAAGGGCCTGTTCTGCGCTGTAATGTTCTATGTTCTATGTTCTAAATAACTCTATTACACTAAAAATGAACATTATGAGTCATCTGCAACCCTCCAGGGCCTAACCTTCTAGATTTTCCCCTTCAGGGGAGAGCAAACCTCCGGAGGTACTCTGTCTGAGGGTTACACCTTACTTTCCGGGCGTTACTCCATATGGATTTTCGGCTGGGGTGTGGTGGTGAGGGACCTCCGGGGATCTCTGACCGGCCACAATCCGGGATTTTCCCGGGGCGGGGAGGGGGTGGGGACCTTCCGGGGTTACTCTGTCTGGGCTTTGGTCTTCCTGATTTTAGCCTTGCCGGAGGTTACACCCTCTGGTGTTACTCTGCCTGGAGAGTGGGGTGGGAGGACGCCCTCCAGGTCACAAATAATGCAAAACTGAGAAAGTAAGAAACAACAAACTAATACAATATCAAGACCTAATAATATAATAATAGACAATCTCTTTTACAACAATAGAGTCCATTATAATTGACAATGGAGTCCATTGTAAGTTACAATATAGTCCATTGTAAGTTACCTACGAGTCCATTGTAAGTTACAATAGAGTCCATTGTAAGTTATCTTGCAACAATCCGGGGGCTTCACCTTACATGGCTTTTGACTTTACGGTTACTCATGAATTGCACCGTCCCAGGATTGAATCTTCCTGACTTCCATTTTCCTGGCTACACCTTCCTGGATTATGCCTTCCGAAGTTGCACCATCCTGTATTACGTCTTCGAGGACACAGGAGGCCCAATTGAAGCATCACCTCTCACACAAGTCCCTGCTGGGACAAATGTTCTTGCATGAGTAGTAGTAATCAGGGAGTCGCTTGTTAGAGGCACAGACCGGCATTTCTATGGTTGCGATCGAAACTCCAGGATGGTGTGTTGCCTCCCTGGGGCCAGGGTCAAAGACATCTCTGAGCAGTTGCAGGACATTCTGAAGGGGGAGGGGGAGCTGCCAGAGGTACATATTGGTACCAATGACATAGGTAGGAAAAGCTGAGGTCCTGAAGAGTGAATATAGAGAATTAGTCAGAAGGCTAAAGTGCAGGACCTCGAAGTTAGTAATTTCTGGACTACTGCCAGCGCCACGTACTAGTGAGAGTAGGAATAGGAAGATTAGGCAGATGAATGCCTTGTTTGAGAGCTGGTGCGGGGGAGGTTTGTTTTTAGATTTGTGGATCATTGGGATCCCTTCTGGGGAAGTAATGACATGTTCAAGAGGGACGGCTCACACCTGAACTGGAGGGGGACTAATATCCTGGCAGGGAGATTTGCTGGAGCCCCTGGGGAGGGTTGAAACTAGATTGTCAGCGGGTGTGAGCCACAGCAATAGGGAGACAGAAGAGAAGGTTCAGGACAGCACAGAGATAAAGAGAGCAGATTCAATCGTGAAGGCTGCGTCACAATACCCGGCTGATTGACGGCAGCTCTGGACCAATAGGAGGAGAAGGGGCGGGACTGAAGAACTGAACGGGAGCGGCTGGTCCTCCAACTAATCGGAGTGAATGGGAGGCGGGGCTGCGAGTGGAGCACACGCAGTCTGAGGAATAGCGATGGGGTGACTATTTGACCTGATTTCAAGTCGGTGGATGATTGGAATGGCGACTCGGGTGGGAGCGATGGATTCGGCGGGTGGGCGGAGAGGATTAATAAGAGATAATATCAGGGTAGTACTGAGGGATGACATAGGCTCTGAGGAACAAAACGTGGAATCATTATGGGTAGAGATGAGGAATAGTAGAGGGAGAAAGACACTAGTAGGTGTGGATATAGGCCCCCAAATAATAATGTTGAGGTAGGGAGGGCTATAAACAAGCAGATAAGGGATGCGTGTAAAAACGGAACGGCAATAATCATGGGGGACTTCAACATGCACATTGACTGGCAGACTCAAGTCAGTAAGGGTGGAATGGAGGAAGCGTTCTTAGAATGCTGTCGGGATAGTTCCCCTGAACAGCATGTTACGGAACCGACGAGGGAACGAGCTATTTTGGATCTGGTATTGTGTAACGAGGTAGGTAGAATTAAGGATCTTATTGTGAAGGACCCTCTTGGGTCTAGTGACCACAATATGGTCGAATTTCTGATTCAGATGGAAGAGGAGAAAGTTTGGTCCCAAACCAGTGTCCTCTGTTTGAACAGAGGGAAATATGATAGGGTGAGGGATGAATTGGCGAAGGTAGACTGGGAGAGCAGGCTGGCAGGTAGGATAGCTGAGGAACAGTGGAGGATTTTTAAGGAGATCCTTTTCAGTTCTCAGCAAAAATATATTCCAGCAAAAAACAAGGATTGTAAGAAAAAGGAGAACCAGCCGTGGATAACGAAGGAAATAAAGGAGAGTAGTAAAATAAAAACAGCTGCGTACAGAGTGGCCAAAAATAGTGGAGAAACAAGTGATTGGGAAAAATTTAATGCAATTAATGTTACCAGAGAGGCAGTGCTGGGTAGACTAATGGGACTGAAGGTGGACAAGTCCCCGGATCCGGATGGAATGCATCCCAGGGTATTGAAAGAAATGTCAGAGGTAATAGTGGATGCGTTAGTGATTATTTATCAAAACTCGTTGCATTCTGGGGTAGTGCCGGTTGATTGGAAAACGGCTCATGTTACGCCACTGTTTAAAAAAGGAAGGAGACAAAAGGCGGGTAACTATAGGCCGGTCAGCTTAACGTCTGTAGTAGGGAAAATGCTGGAATCCATTATTAAAGAGGAGATAGCAGGGCATCTGGATAGAAATGGTTCGATCAATCAGACGCAGCATGGATTCATGAGGGGAAAGTCGTGCTTGACGAACATGTTGGATTTTTATGAAGATGTGACTAGGGCGGTTGATGGAGGAGAACCGGTGGATGCGGTGTTTTTGGATTTCCAAAAGGCGTTTGATAAGGTGCCCCATAAAAGGCTGCTGAAGACGATTAGGGCACACGGAGTTGGGGGTAGTGTGTTAAAGTGGATTGGGGACTGGGTATCCGACAGGAAGCAAAGAGTCGGAATAAATGGGTGTTTTTCCGGTTGGAGGAAGGTAACTAGTGGCGTGACGCAGGGATCGGTACTCGGGCTGCAACTATTTACCATTTATATAGATGATCTGGAGGAGGGGACGGAGTGTAGGGTAACGAAGTTTGCAGACGACACAAAGATAAGTGGAAAAGTGAATCGTGTGGAGGACGGAGAAGATCTGCAGAGAGATTTGGACAGGTTGGGTGAGTGGGCGAGGATATGGAAAATGGAGTATAACGTTGATAAATGCGAGGTTATACACTTTGGAGGAAAGAATAACAAATGGGATTACTATCTCAATGGACACAAATTAAAACATGCTACCGTGCAAAGGGACCTGGGGGTCCTTGTGCATCAGACGCAAAAGCCCAGTCTGCAGGTACAACAGGTGATCAAGAAGGCAAATGGGATGTTGGCCTATATCGCGAGGGGGATAGAATATAAAAGCAGGGATGTCTTGATGCACCTGTACAGGGCATTGGTGAGGCCGCAGCTGGAATACTGTGTGCAGTATTGGGCCCCTGATATGAGGAAGGATATATTGGCCTTGGAGGGAGTGCAGAGAAGGTTCACCAGGTTGATACCGGAGATGAGGGGTTTGGATTATGAGGAGAGGCTGAGGAGATTGGGTTTGTACTCGTTGGAGTTTAGAAGGATGAGGGGGGATCTTATGGAGACTTATAAGATAGTGCGGGGGCTGGATAGGGTGGAGGCGGAGAGATTCTTTCCACTTAGTAAGGAAGTTAAAACTAGAGGACACAGCCTCAAAATAAAGGGGGTTCGGTTTAAGACAGAGTTGAGGAGGAACTTCTTCTCCCAGAGGGTGGTGAATCTCTGGAATTCTCTGCCCACTGAGGTGGTGGAGGCTACCTAGCTGAATATGTTTAAAGCGCGGATGGATGGATTCCTGATCGGTAAGGGAATTAAGGGTTATGGGGATCAGGCGGGTAAGTGGTACTGATCCACGTCAGATCAGCCATGATCTTATTGAATGGCGGGGCAGGCTCGAGGGGCTAGATGGCCTACTCCTGCTCCTATTTCTTATGTTCTTATGTTCTTATATTCATAATCACGTTTCTGCAAAGCGGAAACTCAGAGTATGAAATACCCGGTTCCCCGTTTGTACCCAGCGGGAGCCCAGTATTGTTCCCCCGTTTCTGCCCCGTGTTCACGGCCGCCATGTTTCCAGCGAGGCTGTGCGCCTGCGCCGCCGCCAGCATTCTGAGGCGCAATGTGAGGAGAGCGCATGCCCAGTGCCATCTTTGTCTGGGTTTGACCAAAGGGCAGAGGTTAAAGGTGAGGAGTGTTTCAGAGGGGATGTGGGGACAGAATGTTCAGCAATCTGTTGGAAATCTGGAACTCGCTGCCTGAGTGGCTGCTGGAGGCAGGGATTCTCTCAATTATGAAGCTTCTGGACAAACACATCAATACACAAGATATAGTAGGTGATAGTCCAAGAGCAAGTAAATTGATTAGAGTCAATTGGAATTGAGGGGGAGGGGGGCTGCGGGGGAGAGGGGTTGCGGGGGCGCGGGGTTGCGGGGGAGACCGGGCAAGGGGTTGGGGCGGACACCGGGCAAGGGGTTGTGGGGGAGAGGGGTTGAGGGGGAGACCGGGCAAGGGGTTGTGGGGGAGAGGGGGAGAGGGGTTGGGGAGCGGTGAGTAATTGCAGGGGATGGGGCGAGGGGCAGGCGGTGATGGGTTGCGGGTGAAGATGTTGTGGAGTGAGGGGTTGCGGAGAAGCGGGTGAGGTGCTGGGGGGGTGAGTAGTTGTGGGGGATGGGGGCGTGGGGCAGGGGTGAGGGGTTGCGGGGGAGGAGTGGCAGGAGAGTGGTTGAAGTGGGGAGGGTTTGCGGGGGATGGGGCTCGGGGTTGCAGGGGAAGGGGCTCGGGGTTGAGGGGCAGCGGTTGAAGGGGGCAAGAGGTTGCATGGGGGAGGTTTTGCAGGCGTGAGGGTTTGGGGGAGGGTTGGTGGAAGTGGTGGGACTGGGGGAGGGGTTGCCGGGGTGGGTGGGGTGGGGGGAGTGGGGGGGGGTAGTGAGGGTTTGCAGGGAGCGATCTATCTTCAATAAATCGTTTGAGGATTTGTTGGAGAGATGGCAGATGGCGTTTAATCCGGGCAAATGTGAGCTAATGCATTTTGGAAGGTCCACTACAGATCGGAAATATACAGTAAAGGCAGAACCCTTAAGAGTATTGATAGGCAGATGGACCTGCATCTACAGGTACACAGGTCAATGAAAGTGGCAACACAGGTGGAAAAGGTAGTCAAGAAGGCATACGGTGTGCTTGCCTTCATCGGCTGAGGCATTGAGTTAAAAATTGGCAAGTCATGTTGCAGCTTAAAAGGACCTTAGTTCGACCACACTACCAGAAGGATGTGGAGGCTTTGGAGAGGGTACAGTGAAGATTTTCCAGGATGTTGCCTGGTATGGAGGGCGTTAGCTATGAGGATAGGGTGGAGAAGCTTGGTTTGTTCTCACTGGAAACACGGAGGTTGAGGGGTGGCCTGATAGAAGTCTACAAGATTATGAGGGGCATGGACAGAGTGGACAGTCATAAGCTTTTTCCCAGGGTGGAAGAGTCAATTACTATGGGGCATAGGCTCAAGGTGATGTACAAGGCAAGTGTTTTTACACAGAAGATGGTGGGTGCCTGGAACTCGCTGTTGGGGGACGTAGTGGAAGCAAATTTAAGGGGCGTCTTGACTAATTCGTGGATAGGATGGGAATGGAGGGATATGGTCCCCGGAAGGGGAGGGGGTTTTAGTTCAGTCGGGCAGCATGATCGGTGCAGGCTTGGAGGGCCGAAGGGCCTGTTCCTGTGCTGTAATTGTCTTTGTTCTATTACCCAGAGAATGGGCAGCTGGGCTGTGACGGCACAGCAGAGTTCACCCTAACACTTGCCCCCCTCCTCCCAACAATATTCCTTATCTCCTCGCCCTGCCACTCTGTCTTTGCTCCATGTTTCTTATATATTTTCTCCACTTTCTCTCATTCTCTCTCCCTCCAGATGACTCTCAAAAGAGACAGAGAGTCGGAGAACCCACAATTACTTCCTGAATGCAATGAATTCAAGCAGCTGCTGCAGGTTTTTTTAACTTAGAAGCGTAGAAGATAGGAGCAGGAGGAGGGCATTCGGCCCGTCGAGCCTGATCCGCCATTCATTATGATCATGGCTGCTCATCCACCTCAATAGTCTAATCCTACCTTTTCCCATATCCTTTGATCCCATTCGCCACAAGTGCTATATCCATCCGCCTCTTGAATGCATTCAAAATGTTCGTATCAACTACTTCCTGTGGTAATGAATTGCACAGGACTTACAACTCTCTGGGTGAAGAAATGTCTCCTCATCTCCCTCGTAAATGGTCTACCCTGAATCCTCAGACAGTGGCCCCTGGTTCTGGACTCCTCCCAAAATCAGGAACATCCTCCCTGCATCTACCCTGTCTAGTCCTGTGAGAATTTTATAAGTCTCTATGAGATCCCCCCTCCTTCGACTGAACTCCAGCAAAAACAATCCTAACCCAGTCAATCTCTCCTCATACATCACTCCCGCCATCCCCGGAATCATCCTGGTAAAGCTTCACTGTACTCCCTTGAGAGCAAGAACATCCTCAGAAAAGAGGACCAAAACTGCGCACAATGCTTTCGGTGTGGCCTCGCCAAGGCCCTGGATAATTGCAGCACACTCAAAGCTTCTCGCAATGAAAGTCAATGTGCCATTTGCCTTCTTCATTGCCTCCTGCATCTGCATGTTTACCTTCAGTGACTGATGCACAAGGACACCCAGGTCCCTCTGCACACTCCCCTCTCACAATTTACAGCCACTCAGGGAGTAATTTGTCGCCTTGTTTTTGCTTCCAAAGTGAATAACCTCACATTGATCCAAATTATACTGCATCTGCCATTGATTTGTCCACTCGCCCAACCTGCCCAGATTATTCTGAAGGATCTCTGCTTCTCGTCCTGGTTCACCCTCCCACCCAACTTGGTATCACCTGCAAACGTTGGGATGTGACATTCAGCAAACTTTGGGATGTTAAATTTGTTACATTACATTACATTAAGTTTATTAAATTCAGCACTGTTTGGGAATAAAGCAAATGCAACAGGCATCCTGAGGGCCCTGAGATTAGACGTTGAATTGAGGCCGAATCACAGAGGCTTCATCCATACTTAGGGCAAAATAAGACTTATAACCCCACCCCAAAGAAACAGAACAATTCATTCCAGCCCAGAAACGCCCCAGTGAGAGCTGGAAGGAGCGAGGGAAAAGGCAGCCAGATTTTCTCATCCGCTGTCCCTTCAGTCCTCTCCTCACAGCCTTGAAAAAACAACAAATCGCATTGGGAATGTCTCTACCATTTATTAGAAGAGGCAACATAGAAAGACAAAGAACAAAGAACAGTACAGCACAGGAAACAGGCCCTTCGCCCCTCCAAGCCTGTGCCGCTCCTTGGTCCAACTAGACCAATCGTTTGTATCCCTCCATTCCCAGGCTGCTCATGTGACTATCCAGGTCAGACTTAAACGATGTCAGCGTGCCTGCCTCCACCACCCTACTTGGCAGCGCATTCCAGGCCCCCACCACCCTCTGTGTAAAAAACGTCCCTCTGATGTCTGAGTTATACTTCGCCCCTCTCAGCTTGAGCCCGTGACCCCTCGTGATCGTCACCTCCGACCTGGGAAAAAGCTTCCCACTGTTCACCCTATCTATACCCTTCATAATCTTGTATACCTCTATTAGATCTCCCCTCATTCGCCGTCTTTCCAAGGAGAACAACCCCAGTCTACCCAATCTCTCCTCATAGCTAAGACCCTCCATACCAGGCAACATCCTGGTAAACCTTCTCTGCACTCTCTCCAATGCCTCCACGTCCTTCTGGTAGTGCCGCGACCAGAACTGGACGCAGTACTCCAAATGTGGCCTAACCAACGTTCCATACAGCAGCACCATCAGACTCCAGCTTTTATACTCTATACCCCGTCCTATAAAGGCAAGCATACCATATGCCTTCTTCACCACCTTCTCCACCTGTGTTGCCACCTTCAAGGATTTGTGGACTTGCACGCCTAGGTCCCTCTGTGTTTCTATACACTTGATGACTCTGCCATTTATTGTATAACTCCTCCCTACATTATTTCTTCCAAAATGCATCACTTCGCATTTATCCGGATTAAACACCATCTGCCACCTCTCCGCACAATTTTCCAGCCTATCTATATCCTGCTGTATTGCCCGACAATGCTCTTCGCTATCCTCAATTCCAGCCATCTTCGTGTCATCCGCAAACTTGCTGATTACACCAGTTACACCTTCTTCCAAATCATTTATATATATCACAAATAGCAGAGGTCCCAGTACAGAGCCCTGCGGAACACCACTGGTCACAGACCTCCAGCCAGAAAAAGACCCTTCGATCACTACCCTCTGTCTCCTATGGCCAAGCCAGTTCTCCACCCATCTAGCCACTTCTCCTTGTATCCCATGAGCCTTAACCTTCTTAATGAACCTGTCATGTGGGACTTTGTCAAATGCCTTACTGAAATCCATATAGACGACATCCACGGCCCTTCCTTCATCAACCGTTTTTGTCACTTCCTCAAAACACTCCACCAAATTTGTAAGGCACGACCTCCCTCTTACAAAACCATGCTGTCTGTCACTAATGAGATTGTTCCGTTCTTAATGCACAGACATCCTGTCTCTAAGAATCCTCTCCAACAACTTCCCTACCACAGACGTCAAGCTCAGCGGCCTATAATTTCCTGGGTTATCCCTGCTACCCTTCTTAAACAACGGGACCACATTCGCTATCCTCCAATCCTCAGGGACCTCACCCGTGTCCAAAGAAGCGACAAAGATTTCCGTCAAAGTCCCAGCAATTTCACCTCTCGTCTCCCTGAGCAGTCGAGGATCGATGCCATCAGGCCCTGGGGCTTTGTCAGTTTTAATGTTCCCTAAAAAACCTAACACTTCCTCTCTTGTAATGGAGATTTTCTCTAACGGGTCAACACCTCCCTCCGAGACACTCCCGGTTAACACGCCCCTCTCCTTCATGAATACCGATGCAAAGTATTCATTTAGGATCTCCCCTATTCCCTTGGGTTCTAAGCATAATTCCCCTCCTTTGGCCCTGAGAGGTCCGATTTTCTCCCTGACAACTCTTTTGTTCCTAACGTATGAATAGAATGCCTTAGGATTCTCCTTAATCCTGCCTGCCAAGAACACCTCGTGGACTCTTTTTGCCCTTCTCACTCCCCGTTTGAGATCTTTCCTACTCTCTCTGTATTCCTCCAGAGCTCCATCTGTTTTCAGTTGCCTGGACTTAACGTACGCCTCCCTTTTCATTTTAATCAGATCCTCAATTTCCCTGGTTATCCACGGCTCTCGAATCCTACCTTTCCTATCTTTCCTTTTTACAGACACATGCCTATCCTGCAGCCTTATCAATAGTTCCTTAAAAGACTCCCACATGCCAGACGCGGACTTACCCTCGAACATCCTCTCCCAATCAACATCCACCAATTCCTGCCTAATCCGGCTATAGTTAGCCTTCCCCCAATTTAGCACCCTGCCCGTAGGACAGCACTCATCCTTGTCCATTACTATCCTAAGGTTAACAGAGTTGTGGTCACTATTTGCCACATGTTCCCCGACCGAAACTTTGACGACCTGACCGGGCTCATTTCCCAGAACTAGGTCCAGTATAGCCCCCTCTCTCGTCGGGCTATCTACATACTGTTCCAAAGAACCTTCCAGTACGCATTTTACAAATTCCTCCCCGTCCGGTCCCCCAGCTCTAAGCACTTTCCAGTCTGAGCCAGGGAAATTAAAGTCCCCCACTACAACAACCCTATGTTTTCTGCACCTATCCAGAATCTCCTGACATATCCTTTCCTCCACTTCCCGTGGGCTGTTGGGTGGTCTGTAGTACACCCCCAGCGTAGTGACTGCACCCTTCCTGTTTCTGAGTTCCACCCACAGCGACTCAGTACATGACCCCTCTAAGTTGTCTACCCTCTGCACCGCAGTAATATGCTCCTTAACTAATATCGCTACTCCCCCACCTTTTTTAGCTCCTCCTCTGTCTCGCCTAAAACACTTATACCCCGAAATATTCAGCTGCCAGTCCTGTCCTTCTTTTAACCAAGTTTCCGTCACCGCAACCACATCCAAATTCCGCACAAGCATTAAGGCCCTAAGTTCGTCTGTTTTACCCGTTACACTCCTCGCATTGAAGCAGATGCACTCCAGACCTCCAGGCCCAGTCAGGTCCTCCTCTTCCAGAGTGCTCCTCTTCTTAGCTAGCCTTGCCCTGGCCCCCAGCTCGACCCCAGCCTCAGTATTTACTGACCTCCTGTTTTGTTCCCCACCCCCCTGCCACACTAGTTTAAATCCTGCCGAAACACTCTAGCAAAACTCCCAGCCAGGATATTTGCTCCCTTCCAGTTAAGGTGTAACCCATCCTTTCTGTACAGTTGCCATCCTGACTTGAAGATTTCCCAGTTATCTATGAATTTAAAACCCTCCCTCTTGCACCAGTCCTTTAGCCACGCGTTCAACTGTAGAATCTCCCTGTTCCGAGCCTCACTTGCACTAGGCACCGGGAGCAGTCCAGATATTGCTACCCTGGAGGTCTTGCTTTTTAGCCTCGCACCAACTCCCTGAATTTCTCTCGTATGACCCCCCTGCTCTTCCTACCTACATCATTTCCACCAATGTGTACAATCACATCCGTTTGACTACCTTCCTTTTTAAATATGCTTCCTACCCTCTCGGAGACATCCAGTACCCCGGCAACAGGGAGGCAGACTACCATCCTGGATTCTCGTTCACTCCCACAGAACCGCCTGTCCGTGCCTCTAACCATTGCGTCCCCCACAACTATCGCTCTCCTAAACCCCTTCTTTCCCTTCCGGACCCCTGTGCCTGTCTCCGTGGAGGCGATCTGGTCCTCGTGGCTTACCCCTGGAGGGTCATCCCCCTCCACAGAATCCAAAACAATATACCTATTTTGGAGGGGGACAACCACAGGGGATCCCTCCACAGACTGCTCACTCCCATCCCTTCTCCCATCGGTTGCCCATCCCTTTCTGTTATGGGAGACTGCCACTGGGGTACTTTCTGGCACATCACCCTTCTGACTATTACCCCTCCTAACCGTGACCCACGTGTCTTCCTTCCGAGACCCTGGCGTCACTACCTGACTATAACTTTTATCTATTACTCTCTTATTTTCCCTAACTAAACTGAGTTCATCGAGCCTCAGCTCCAGTTCCCTTACACGATCCTTCAGGAGATGCAGTTCCACACATCTGGCACAGATATGGACTTCCGGGAGGCAAGTTGTCTCCAGGAACTCCCACATCCCACACCGAATGCATTATACTCGCCTCCCACTCATACCAGCCATGTCCTTTTTAGTTTTGGGGATAAAACAAAAAGGGGATGTAATCGAAGAAAAACAAACAACCTTCCTCGCCTTCGCCGAAGCCCTGTGAGCCAAAGCCCTTATAGCTCTCACTCTGTCCCCGGCTCACTCCGCTTCCCGCTAACGACGCTGCCTGCTCAAAGGTGCGGCCTACTTTTAAACCCTCCAAAACCTTCCCAGGCTGCTGCTGGGCCTATTTCCTGTTTAGAAAAAAAAAAGACATGGATAGAGAGAGCGGAAGCTGGAGTGACTGAGGTCAGGAGAATAAATCCAACTGCCCGCCCCCGCAGTCTCACAATTCATACCACCCTGTGTACAGACACAAACAAGACTCTGCGTTGGGAACAAGGCTTGACCAAAGCCGGGGATTTTTAATTTTATCCCTCCCTCTTCCCTCCCTGACAAAGAAAAATAACATTACAGCACAGGAAAAGGCCCTTCGGCCCTCCAAGGCTGCACCGACCATGCTGCCCGACTGAACTAAAACCCCCTCCCCTTCCGGGGACTATATCCCTCTATTCCCATCCTATTCATGAATTTGTCCAGACGACCCTTAAAACTCAACATCGTATCCGCTTCCACTCCCTCCCGAGGCAGTGAGTTCCAGGCACCCACTACTCTGTTTAAAACAACTTGCCTTGTACATCTCTTTTAAACTTGCCCCTCGCACCTTAAATCTATGCCCTCTGGTAATTGACTCTTCCACCTAGGAAAAAGCTTCTGACTGTCCACTCTGTCCATGCCCCTCATAATCTTCTATCAGGTCGCGCCTCAACCTCTGTCGTTCCAGTGAGAACAAACCAAGTTTCTCCAACCTCTCCACAAAGCTAATGCCCTCCATAACAGGCAACATCCTGGTAAATCTTTTCTGTACCCACTCCAGGCCTCCACATCTTTCTGGTCGTGTGGCGACCAGAATTGTACACTATATTCACAAGTGCGACCTAACTAAGGTTCTCTAAAGCTGCAACATGACTTGCCAATTTTTAAACTCAATGCCCCGGCTGATGAAGGCAAGCATGCCGTATGCCTTCTTCACTACATTCTCTACTTGCATTGACACTTCAAGTGCCATGTGTACCTGTGCACACAGATCCCTTTGCTGATAAATACCCTTAAGGGTTCTGCTATTTACTGTATATTTCCTATTTGTATTTGACCTTCCAAAATGCGTGATGTCACATTTGTCCGGATTAAACTCCATCTGCCATCTCTCCGCCCTAGTTAGGTACAGTCATTGAGCTGGTTTGATTTTTAAGTTGTTTGGTTACAATTGCAGATGAGGAAAGGTTGCCGGTCATTGATGCACACAGGATCCCATGAGCAACATTGTGACTATATCCGTAGAGGATAATGTGGAATCTTCCTTTGGAAGATTTTTGAAATCAGCCTCCCAGCATTCATTTGTTTCTTTATTTCTGTGATTCAGGAATCCCCGTGGGATGTGACTGAGGCTTTTCTCCAGAGACTGGGAGCTGAGCACTGAGCCCACACTGGAGACCATGTGACTTTTCTCACTCTCTATCTGCACCCCCTACTCTGTTTTGCTGTCAATTCCTTGTGTTCCCTCGCACTCTTTCCTGTCCCCTCGCACTCTTTCATGTCCCCACCACTCTCTCTCTCTTTCTCTCTCTTTCTCCCTTTCACTCTCACTCTCAATTTCTCTCTGCACACATTCACCCTCCCCCTGCTTCAGTAATGTCCATAGAGAATGAAACCTGCCGTCTTACCTGGTCTGGTCTCCATGCCATTCCAGAGCCATCGCAATGTTTCTGACTCTCAACTGTCCTCTGAAATGGCCCAGCAAGCCATTTCGTTCAAGGGCAAGGTTGGTGGCCCGTGGTCAGCACTGTTGCCCCACAGCGCCAGAGAATCGCGTCCCATTCCCACCTGTGGTCACTGTCTGTGTGGAGTTTTCACGATCTCCCCGTGTCTGCAGGGGATTCGGCCGTGTGCGACGCATAATGTGACCTCAGTATTGTAATTTTGGAGTTCTGCAATCACCCTGTGCATACGAAGTTCCCACAAATAGGTGGAATTTTAAGATTCAGTGCAGGCTTTCTCATGGTGGATTTCTCTCTCTCTCTCTCTCAATTCCTGCATGACAGGGGACAGATAGGCTGCAAAGATCTTATTATTGAGTAAACGTTTCGAGGGAGCGACAGAGAGAGAGAGAGAAAATGAGACAAAGTGAATGCAACAGGTAGAGATAGAGGGTGCGATAGAGGCAGAGGCAAAAAGACTGAGACACGCCCCAACACCACCCTCAGAATTAAAATGGAGGGTAGATCCCTCATTAAAGTCCCGCTCCCATCAACAGCCTCAGTTTAACCCACCACATCCAGCTGTTTCCAAATCCCCATCATTCCTCCTCTCACTCTCTCTGTCTCTCTCCATCTGTTTCTGCTGCATTTAGGGCTTGAATTGAGGCCTGGTCACAGAGGTTGCATTAAACCTTGGGGCAAAGAGCAGGATTGGCTCAACTCCAGTGAAACATAACAATTCTCTCCAGCCCGGAAAGCTGGAGTGACAGAGGCTGTGATAGTAATCCCCTGTCCTGAGCCCCTGCCCCTGGCAATTCTTCAATTCACACCACCCCTTCTAAAAACACAATCAGGACTCTGGAATTGGGAACAAACCATTGCCCAGGCCGGGGAATGTTAATTTCATCCGTCCCTCATCCCTCACGTGTTTTACAGTCAGTTCGATTTTAAATTTGCGTGTTTACAAGTTGGAGTTCAGGAAAGGCAGCTGGTTATTGATGCACAGCCAGATCCCGTGGGCAACAATTTGACGATATCCGGACGGGGCAAAGGGGAGAAATTTAATTCTCCCAGCCTCATGCCTGGTGTAATCCTCCCACCCAGCCACTGAGCGCTATGTATATTCCGAGTTCCGCAGGAACAGGCTGAGGGTAAGAGGGTTTGTTTCTACACTTGATTTATTTATATTTCAGTGATTTTTGTGTTTAAAATCGCAGGTTTTTCCCGAAACCGGAAGTAGGCCCAGGAGAGGCCTGGGAAGGTTTTTGGTGGGTTTAAAAGCAGGCCGCACTTTTGAGCGGGCAGCCTTGTAGCGGGCAGCAGAGGAAGCAGGGAGCAGACTGAGAGCTGTAAGGGCTTTGGCTCTAAGGGCTTAGGCAGAAAGCATGAGGCGGGGTAAGTTTAATTTGTTTATGTTGTCTCTTCAATTGCAAATCTTAAGTTCAGTCCGTGTGGATTCCGAGGAAAAGGGAGAAAATAGCTCATTGTTCCATTGGAGCAACTCTATCTGCTAGTGGTATTGGCAAGACATCCAGAGGGGATGGGTGTGAAGGCAGTGCAATGCTCCTCTTGCAGTATGTTTCAGGTGAGGGACGCCGTCAGTGTCCCTGCTGATTACCCCTGTGGGAAGTGCACCCATCTGCAGCTCCTCCAAAATCGTGTTAGGGAACTGGAGCTGGAGGTGGATGAACTTAGGATCATTAGGGAGGCAGAGGTGGCCATAGACAGAAGCTTCATGGACATAGTTACTCCAGGAAAGGAAAACAGATGTTTGACAGTGAGAGGGGCTGGGAGGAAGCAGTCATTGCAGGGATCCACTGTGGTCATTCCCCTTAGCAACAAGTATTCCGCTTTGAATACAGTTGAGGGTGACGACATATCAGTGGTGAGCCGCAGTGAGTGGATCTCCAGCACTGAGTCCGTCCCTGTGGCTCAGGAGGGTAAGGGGGCGAGCGGGGGAGGACAATAGATATTGGGCACTCGTTAGTTAGAGGGATAGATAGGAGATTCTGTGGCAGCAAAAGAGACTCACGAGTGGTATGTTGCCGACTGGATGCCAAGGTCCGTGACGTCTCGGACCGTGTTTTTCAGATTCTTAAGGGGGAGGGGGAACAGTCACAAGTCGTGGTACACATTGGTACCAACGACATAGGTAAGAGAAGGGACGGGGATTTAAAACAGAAAGTTAGGGAGCTGGGCTGGAAGTTGAGAGCCAAGACAAAACATGTGGTCATCTCTGGTACGTTGCCGGTGCCACGTGATAGCAAGTTGAGGAACAGGGAGATAGTGGCTTCAGGGATGCGGATAGCGAAGAGCATTGTCGGACAATGCAGCAGGATATAGATAGGCTGGAAAATTGGGCGGAGAGGTGGCAGATGGAGTTTAATCCGGATGAATGCGAAGTGATGCATTTTGGAAGAAATAATGTAGGGAGGAGTTATACAATAAATGGCAGAGTCATCAGGGGTATAGAAACACAGAGGGACCTAGGTGTGCAAGTCCACAAATCCATGAAGGTGGCAACACAGGTGGAGAAGGTGGGGAAGAAGGCATATGGTATGCTTGCCTTTATAGGAGGGGGTGTAGAGTATAAAAGCTGGAGTCTGATGATGCAGCTGTATGGAACGCTGGTTAGGCCACATTTGGAGTACTGCGTCCAGTTCTGGTCGCCGCACTACCAGAAGGACGTGGAGGCGTTAGAGAGAGTGCAGAGAAGGTTTACCAGGATGTTGCCTGGTATGGAAGGTCTTAGCTATGAGGAGAGATTGGGTAAACTGGGGTTGTTCTCCCTGGAAAGACGGAAAATGAGGGGAGATCTAATAGAGGTATACAAGATTATGAAGGGTATAGATAGGGTGAACAGTGGGAAGCTTTTTCCCAGGTCGGAGGTGACGATCACGAGGGGTCACGGGCTCAAGGTGAGAGGGGCGAAGTATAACTCAGATATCAGAGGGACGGTTTTTACACAGAGGGTGGTGGGGGCCTGGAATGCGCTGCCAAGTAGGGTGGTGGAGGCAGGCACGCTGACATCGTTTAAGACTTACCTGGATAGTCACATGAGCAGCCTGGGAATGGAGGGATACAAACGATTGGTCTAGTTGGACCAAGGAGTGGCACAGGCTTGGAGGGCGGAAGGGCCTGTTTCCTGTGCTGTACTGTTCTTTGTTCTTTGTTCTTAGGAGGGAGGGTTTCAACTACGTCGATAATTGGAACACATTCTGGGGAAGGTGGGACCTGTGCAAACGGGACTGGGTGCACCTCAACCAGAGGAGCACCAATATCCTGGGAGGGAAATCTGCTACGGCCCTTCAGGGGGGTTTAAACTAATTTGTCAGGTGGGGGTGGGAAAAGGAGTAGTAGTACGGAAGCCAGTGTTGAGGGTAGTGAGGTATTGGGAAAGGTATCAAGGTCATGGGTGGGTACCAGTAGACAGGAAGGTGGGTTGAAGTGTGTGTACTTCAATGCAAGTAGCATCGGGAACATGGTACATGAACTTGGGGTATGGATTGCTACTTGGGACGGCGATGTTGTGGCCATTACGGAGACATGGGTAGAACAAGGACAGGAATGGTTGTTGGACGTTCCGTGGTATGAATGTTTCAGTAAGTGTAGGGAAGCTGGTAAAAGAGGTGGAGGAGTAGCATTGTTAATCAAGGATAGTTTAACGGCTGTGGAAAGGCACTTCGAGGGGGATCTGCAAACTGAGGTAATATGGGCTGAAGTTAGAAATAGGAAAGGAGAGGTCACGTTGTCAGGAGTTTACGATAGGCCCCCAACCAGTAATAGAGATGTGGAGGAAGAAATTGCTGAGCAGATTATGGATATGTGTGGGGGTCACCGGGTAGTTGCCATGGGGGACTCTAACTTTCCAAATATTGATTGGAACCTTTGTAGGTCGAATAGTTCGGATGGGGCAGTTTTTGTGCAGTGTGTGCAGGAGGGTTTCCTGACACAATATGTGGATAGGCCAACAAGAGGTGGGGCTACATTGAATTTCGTACTGGGAAATGAACCGTGCCAAGTGATAGATGTGGTTGTGGGAGAGCACTTTGGAGATAGTGACCACAATTCGGTGTCTTTTGTTATTGCAATGGAGAGGGATAGGACCGTACGGCAGGGCAAGGATTATAACTGGGGGAGAGGTAATTATTATGCGATTAGGCAAGAATTAGGGGGCATAAGTTGGGAACAGAAACTGTCAGGGAAAGGCACTAATGAAAAGTGGAACTTTTTCAAGGAATAAATACTGTGCGTCCCTGATAGGTATGTCCCTGTCAGGCAGGGAGGAAATGGCCGAGTGAGGGAACCATGAAGAATCCTCTGGTTCATGGTTCCACAAAATAGGTGGAATGTCTTGTAAAAAGGAAGAGGGAAGCTTATGTAGGTATGAGGGAACAAGGTTCAGATGGCTCGATTGAGGATTACAGATGAGCAAGAAATGAGCTGAAAAAAGGGCTGAGGAGAGCTAGGAGGGGGCATGAGAAGTCGTTGGCGGGTCGGATCAAGGAAAAGCCCAAGGTTTTTTCCTCTTATGTGAGGAATAAAATAATGACCAGGGTGAGGTTAGGGCCGCTCAAGGACAGGAGTGGGAACTTGTGTATGGACTCAGTAGAGATAGGCGAGGTGATGAATGAATACTTTTCTTCAGTATTCACCAAGGAGAGTGGCCATGTTTTTGAGGAAGAGAAAGGGTTACAGGCGAATCAGCTGGAGGAAGTAGATTTTCGGAGGGAGGATGTACTTGCAGTTTTGAATAAACTGAAGGTCGATAAGTCCCCTGGGCCTGATGAAATATGTCCTAGGATTCTTTGGGAAGCAAGGGATGAGATTGCAGAGCCTTTGGTTTTGATCTTTGGGTCCTCACTGTCCACGGGGATCGTGCCAGAGGACTGGAAAGTTGAATGTTGTTCCTCTGTTTAAGAAAGGGAATAGAAATGACCCCGGTAATTATAGGCCGGTTAGTCTTACTTCGGTGGTTCGTAAGTTGATGGAAAAGGTCCTTGGGGATGGGATTTACGACGATTTAGAGAGATGTGGATTAATCAGGGATAGTCAGCACGGATTCGTGAAGGGCAAGTCGTGCCTCACAAATTTAATTGAATTTCTTGAGGAGGTAACTAAGTGTGTTGATGAAGGTAGGGCAGTTGAGGTCATATACATGGACCTTAGTAAGGCGTTTGATAAGGCCCCCATGGTCGGCTTATGATGAAAGTAAGGAGGTGTGGGATAGAGGGAACGTTGGCCGATTGGATAGGTAACTGGCTACCTGATCGAAGACAGAAGGTGGTGGTGGATGGATAATTTTCGGACTGGAGGCAGTTTGCTAGCGGAGTGCCACAGGGATCAGTGCTTGGTCCTCTGCTCTTTGTGATTTTTATTAATGACTTAGAGGGGGGGGGGGCTGAAGGGTGGATCAGTAAATTTGCTGATGACAGCATGATTGGTGGAGTAGTGGATGAGGTGGAGTGTGTTGTATACTGCAAAGAGACAGAGATAGGATGCAAAGCTGGGCTGAAAAATGGCAGATGGAGTTTAACCCTGATAAATGTAAGGTGATTCATTTTGGTAGGACAAATTTAAATGTGGATTACAGGGTCAAAGGTAGGGTTCTGAAGACTGGAGGAACAGAGAGACCTTGGGGTCCATATCCACAGATCTCTGAAGGTTGCCACTCAAGTTCATAGAGCTGTGAAGAAGGTCAGTCGTGTGTTGGCTTTTATTAACAGGGGGTTGGAGTTTAAGAGCCGTGGGGTTATGCTGCAACTGCACCAGACCTTGGTGAGACCACATTGGGAATATTGTGTGCAGTTCTGGTCACCTCACTATAAGAAGGATGTGGAAGCGCTGGAAAGAGTGCAAAGGAGATTTACCAGGATGCTGCCAGGTTTGGAGGGTGGGTTTCATGAGGAAAGGTTGAGGGAGCTAGGGCTGTGCTCTCTGGAGCGGAGGAGGTTGAGGGGAGACTCAATAGAGGTTTGTAAAATGATTAAAGGGTTAGATAGAGTGAACGTTCAAAGACTATTTCCTCTGGTGGATGGAGCTATTACAAGGGGGCATAACTATAGGATTCATTGCGGGAGATATAAGAAGGCTGTCCGAGGTCGGTTCTTTCCTCAGAGAGTGGTTGGGGTGTGGAATGGACTGCCTGCAGTGATCGTGGAGTCAGACACTTTAGGAACATTTAAGCGATTATTGGATTGGCACGTGGAGCACACCAGGATGATAGGGAGTGGGATAGCTTGATCTTGGTTTCAGATAAAGCTCGGCACAACATCGTGGGCCGAAGGGCCTGTTCTGTGCTTTGCTGTTCTATGTTATATATATTCTAAATATATGGGGTTACGGGAAACTGGGCAACTGCAGATCTATTAGTCTGGCATTGAAAGTATGGAAAATCCTATGGTAATCTATAATAAAGGAAGTGATAACAGAACACTTCGAAATGAATGACAGGATTAGACAGGGCCAACATGGATTTATGAAAGGCTGGCACGGTGACACAGTGGTTCGCATTGTTGCATCACAGCCAGGGGTCCGTGTTCAATTCCAGCCTTGGGTGACTGTCTGTGTGGAGTTTCTAAATTCTCCCCGTGTCTGCGTGTGTTTCCTACCACACTCCAAAGTTACGCATGGTGGATGGATTGGCCATGGTAAAATTGCCCTGAGTGTCCCAAGATGCCTAGGTTAGGTGGATTAGCCCTCGTAACTTTGTGAGGTTCTGGGGAGCAGACCTTGGTAAGATACTCCCTCAGAGTGTCTCGATGGGCCGAATGACGACCTCCTACACTAGGGATTCTATAGTTGCATGATTCACACACAAGAGGTTCGTAAAGAAAATTGGAGCACATGGGATTGGGTGGAATATGCCAGCATGGATTGAGAACGGGTCAGTGGACAGAAACAAGGAGTTGGAATAAATGGGTTATTTTTGTTTTGACAGCCTTTAACTAGTGGAGTACCGCAGGGATCAGTGTTTGGGACTCAGCTATTCAGAATCTATATCAATGATATGGATGTGGGGATCAAATATAATATTTCCAAATTTGCAAATAATAGAAGACTACGTGGAAATCTGAATTGTGAGGAGGATGCAGATATGTTTCAAGGGGATGTGGAGAGGCTCAGGGAGTGGCCAAAAGTTTGCCAGCTGATCGACAAGGTGGAAAAATGTGAGGTTATCAACTTTTGTTGAAAAGACAGAAATTCAGACAACTCCAAGGATATTTTGATGTTTTTGTTCATGAGGCACTGAAAGCTAAGAGGTGAGCAATTAAGATAGCAAATGGTATGTTCGCCATTATTCTCAGAGGATTTGAGTTGAGGAAAAAGATGTCTTCCTGCAATTATTTGCAGCCTTGCTGTGACCAACCTGGAGTTTTGAGTACAGTTTTGTTCTCCTGACCGAAGCAAAGATGTAATTGGCATGTAAGGAAGAATCACTGAAATAGGTCCAGGGGCAGATGGGTTGTCCTATAAGAAACAAAAACACTTTATTCTCAGGCCTTGAGAAGAATGATCGCTGAACTTATTCAAAACTACACTATTTTGCGGGGTTCAATCTGCCAGATGCAGAAAGGATGTTTCCCCTTGCTGGAGGGTCTGAAACCTGGGACACAGTCTGAGAATAAGTTGTTATTGCAATGGAGAGGGATAGGGCCTACGGCAGGGCAAGGTTTACAAATGGGGGAGAGGCAATTATGATGCGATTAGGCAAGAATTAGGGGGCATAAGTTGGGAACAGAAACTTTCAAGGAAAGGAACTAATGAAAAGTGGAACTTTTTCAAGGAGCAAATACTGGATGTCCTTGATAGGTATGTCCCTGTCAGGCAGGGAGGAAATGGCCGAGTGAGGGAACCATGGCTCACGAAAGAGGTGGAATGTCTTGTGAAAAGGAAGAGAGAAGCTTATGTCGGGATGAGGAAACAAGGTTCAGATGGCTCGATTGAGGGTTACAAGTTAGCAAGGAATGAGCTGAAAAAGGGGCTGAGGAGAGCTAGGAGGGGACACGAGAAGTCCTTGGCGGGTCGGATCAAGGAAAACCCCAAGGCTTTTTACTCTTATGTGAGAAATAAAAGAATGACCAGGGTGAGGTTAGGGCCCGTCAAGGACAGTCGTGGGAACTTGTGTATGGAGTCAGTAGAGAGAGGCGAGGTGATGAATGAATACTTTTCTTCAGTGTTCACCAAGGAGAGGGGTCATGTTTTTGAGGAACAGAAGGTGTTACAGGCTAATAGGCTGGAGGAAATAGATGCTCGGAGGGAGGATGTCCTGGCAGTTTTGAATAAACTGAAGGTCGATAAGTCCCCTGGGCCTGATGAGATGTATCCTCGGATTCTTTGGGAGGCAACGGATGAGATTGCAGAGCCTTTGGCTTTGATCTTTGGGTCCGCGCTGTCCACGGGGATGGTGGCAGAGGACTGGAGAATGGCGAATGTTGTTCCTCTGTTTAAGAAAGGGAATATAAATGACCCTGGTAATTATAGACCGGTTAGTCTTACTTCGGTGATTGGTAAATTGATGAAAAAGTTCCTTAGAGATGGGCTTTACGACCATTTAGAAAGATGCGAATTAATCCGGGATAGTCAGCACGGATTCGTGAAGGGCACGTCGTGCCTCACGAATTTGATAGAATTTTTTGAGGAGGTAACAAAGTGTGTTGATGAAGGTAGGGCAGTTGATGTCATATACATGGATTTTAGTAAGGCGTTTGATAAGGTCCCCCATGGTCGGCTTATGATGAAAGTGAGGGGGTGTGGAATAGAGGGAAAGTTGGCCGATTGGATAGTTAACTGGCTGTCTGACCGAAGACAGAGGGTGGTGGTCGATGGAAAATTTTCGAATTGGAGTCAGGTTGCGAGCAGTGTGCCGCAGGGATCAGTGCTTGGTCCTCTGCTCTTTGTGATTTTTATTAATGACTTAGAGGAGGGGGCTGAAGGGTGGATCAGTAAATTTGTTGATGACATCAAGATTGGTGGAGTAGTGGATGAGGTGGAGGGCTGTTGTAGGCTGCAAAGAGACATAGATAGGATGCAAAGCTGGGCTGAAAAATGGCAAGTGGAGTTTAACCCTGATAAATGTGAGGTGATTCATTTTGGTTAGGACTAATTTAAATGCGGATTACAGGGTCAAAGATAGGGTTCTGAAGACTGTGGAGGAACAGAGAGATCTTGGGGTCATAGAACATAGAACATAGAACATTACAGCGCAGAACAGGCCCTTCGGCCCACGATGTTGCACCGACCAGTTAAAAAAAAAACTGTGACCCTCCAACCTAAACCAATTTCTTTTCGTCCATGAACCTATCTACGGATCTCTTAAACGCCCCCAAACTAGGCGCATTTACTACTGATGCTGGCAGGGCATTCCAATCCCTCACCACCCTCTGGGTAAAGAACCTACCCCTGACATCGGTTCTATAACTACCCCCCCTCAATTTAAAGCCATGCCC